>NW_014569054.1:0-4718 GCF_000743755.1 Blastocystis sp. subtype 4
ATATTAGAATAAGTGACTGGTCATTTGGTGATTGAACAGAGTGGTGAACGAACAGATTTTGATTTTCAATGAAGAGTACTTAGTTGTATTTCCGATTTCACAAATAGAAATCATCCTATCTCTTCTCTTTCTCTCCCTCTGTCTTTCAGAACAACAATTCTTCCAATCAACACAATTACCAGAGAGGAATCGTGAGATACCAAAGACAATTGTATTAGTGAAGAAGAAGCGTTGAGTATTAGAAAGAACAAGAACAGCGATTGTATGTATTAGAAGAGGTCCTTGTAGTGAATATTGAATGGATGATAAGAATAGAAAGCAAAAGAGAAGTTGTTAGTAGAACAAGTGTTAGAACAGAATCATTTGAAAGAGAGTCTGAATACAAAGATTTCTGAACTACAGAAAGAATTGAAGAAAGAAGAGAGTAGCTTGAGTTCTTTGAAAGCAGTAGTTTGATGTGTTTGATATTGAATATAGGAGTTGAAGGGATATGAAAATGAATGGAATAGGCTGAAGGATGAGAAGCGAGTCTTGGGTCAGTCAGTGAAAGAAGTGAATTCTTCAGTGAATTGGAATGAGTTTGCAGAAGAGGAATATAATCGAATTTGTGATAAAGTGAGATATTGGTTGAAGGTTGTTGAAGTGAGAGTGAAGGAAGTGGATAGAGAAAGGAAGCGTATTCTCCAATCAGTACGAAGTGATCCAGACATGAGAAAGATCCTGGGATTCTTGGAGAGTGTGTGGAGTAGTATTGGTTGGTTGAAGAGCTGGTTGTCAGAGTATGTTTGGAAGAATGTGAAACCGATTATGAGACCGTTGAATGGAGTGTGGTTGAAAGTGAAGGAGGTGATATGGAGGTGTGTATCGTGGGTGATAACAAATGGGATAATCTTTGTGGATAGTACATGGTTCGTATTGTGTGAGAATCCTGCTGTAAGATCGAATGATGAGACTGAAGACTAGACACGCGATCATGCTTCTTTGTGGTTCTGGATGATCATGGGAATCTGGATATGGTTTATTGTAATTAGGATTCGTTGGTGTTATGGTCTTTTGAAGAGTCTTATGAACTGGGTGAAATGAACTGTTTGTTGACTCAAATGAACCATTCTTTGTATACATAAATTCATCAAGAGTATTAAAAGAAACAAAACACGTCAACACACGCCAAAGAGATAACAATCACATTCACAATACTCTTCAAAAATGGTTGTCACGTATTCACGATTTAGATGACTCCTCAAGCTATCGAAAACAACAATAATAACTGATTCCAGTTTGTTATTGAATCTGACCCAAAATTGGAATTCCAGTATCTGACAACACGTTACTTCATCTTGGTTTCGTTCCAATTCTTCATAACTGTTATGTATCCATATCAGAATCCATCACTTCCAGTATGTTATTCTTTCCGCATCTCATTATGTAGCCATCTGGTCCGGCTTATGGGTATCCTCGTCCACAGCAACAATTCGGAGGTCCCTATCCACAGGTATGTGCGTGGTTCGGTTTATTTCGATCCGGTAGTTACTAACATTTCTGTAGGCACCTGGATATCAGAATCCGCCCTATGGATACCAACCTACCAGTTATTCTTCTCCATATGGTGTGACTGGTCAGGTCAATTATTCCACCTCAACACCAACATACGTGACTGGTCCTGTACCTCCACCCAGAGGTGTTATTAACGGTGCCTATGGTGCTCCTCAACCAAGATCGTATTATGGGGGATCAGGTCCTTCTGTACCTACTTCTATGAATTTCCAGTCTCAGAATATGAATCCTGCTGGAAGAAACCCTACTATGGGTTCCACTATACCAATGAGTCAGACTCAGCCTTTCATGACTCAGCCTTCCGTAACTCAGCCTTCTATGAATCAACCATTAATGAATCAAGCTACTATGCCTCAACCGGCAACAAATCAGCAAATGGGTATGAATCCCGCGGGATTCATGCCTGGAGGTGCAAATCCTCTCCCCCCACCTGTTTCTTCCTATGATCCTAACCGTTATTTTGATCAGCATCCAACAGTAGGTCGCTCTTCGACTCCAACACCAGTCCAGAAGGGAAGTATTGCCCAGCAGCGATTGGTATCAACAAACCAGAATCCCTCAATTACCCAGGATCCTTCAACTATCCAGAATCCTCCAACTATTCAGTCAAAGCCTGGTTCTACCAAAGTGAAAAAGGAAAAGAAGGAGTTTTATGATGTTGAGGTCGAGAAAGGGAGTAGATGATAATGATCAAGGTGATTGATAGATATCAAACGACTGAACGAACATGAAAGTATGGGAAAGTTGATTGAAGTAGCGTCTTCTGATTATTATCATAATGGAGGCTGGGTTATGGTAACAACACATCGACTGATTCTATTAACAGAAGATCAAAGTGGAGGTGTGTATTGGCCTCTTAAAACTACTTCCTTTGTTCAATTGGATTCGAATTTCTTCAAAGGATCAACATTTGTCTTCCAGTCAACAGTGGCCAATGCTTCTAAGAGAAGTCTACGAATCAAAGATTCAAAAGAAGCTGAAGTCCTCCAGAGTTTATTCCTCACAAATCAGGAATTCCATGAATATGATACAGTGTATATTGTCAATCGAAATAACATTCTTGCCGTGTTTAGAGAGGAATGTACTACAGTCACTCGTTTTGCAGATGCTCTCTCCATTTGTAGTCATAATGCTAATGCTCTATTTATTTGGCTAGTGTCTGTTGTATGAATGAATGATTCTTTTCGAGTATAGAATAGTGTTCTTCCTTTAGTCAAACAGCAGTTACGTGCTGCTGCAAATGAATGGTCGAAATCTACAATTGGATCTGTGTCACTTGATGACTGTGAAATGTTAGATGTAATCAAACAAGGAAGTAGTGAAGAACAATATTATTTAGAATTGGCTAAACAAATTGCACAATTCTTTTCAAAGAGTTCATTAATGAAGACATATTGTGGAGCCATTCCACTTCTTGACGCTTATTATTACTATGGCAAGGTTACTGCTACTAATCTGAAATCTCCTAATGAATTTGTTAAAGCTTGCTCATTATTGACAGAAGACAAGGTGAAAGAGAATTCAGTTTATGTTCATGTGATTGATGGAAAACAAGTTCTTTGTACTGGTAATGAATGTGAGATGAGAATGATGAGTAGAAGCTGCTTCATTTGAAAAGGTGGAAGAATCGATTTTGACCGCAATCGATCGAAATGGAGGATTTATTGCAAGAAATGCTCTTATTCGTCAGTTGGCGATGCCTGTTGGTGTCTGTGATAATATGATTCAGGTTAGTTTGAATCAATAGATGCTGATGTGTAGAAGGTTGAGAAGAGTGGTAAAATCGTACGAGATAATGACAGCAGAGATGTCTTCTTCTATCTCAACTCATTTGCTCGTGTATCCACGAAAGTGATCCCAGCTTGAGTTAGTAACAAACATTGCAATTCTCTTTCTTTGTTATGTCAATTTCAGGTTCAGTAAGAACAAAATGACTCAATACGGCAAGAGAAGCCCCGATAAACATTCCAATAAACAGCATAAGCAAGCAAATCGTAATTGGTGAATTGTTTAGATATGTCGAAATGAAGGCATCCAATCTCTACACATGTTATCAACTAGACTAGAAATCACTTTTGTAATTAACTGCAGTTTTGAAGGAACCATCTTGATTGGATGTGCTTCTACAAATTTGTGTCTAAAAATGAAAGCAATAAACAGTCCTAACGTCTCTAAAACAAATTCTGTAAATGCCTTGACATGACGAGGTCCATCATATGTCATATACTTGTTCTACAATGAAAACAAATTGCATGTAGTACTCCAGAAATTAAGATGAATGTTGGATACGTCCCAATATTAAATTGCTTGGTAATCTTGGGATTCTTATTTCCATCAATCTGCAGATCATTCAATGGCATTGCACCTACTGTTGCTACGCTATATCGATCACCCATTGCATGGTCAAATTCTAGCAAATCCTTCTTTAATTTCCTGCATTGTGAGCACCACTACAATGAAGAGAAGGAAATAAACTCACAGGCGAATCGAACATAACAAACCATTTGGTTTTGCTACCAGCCAAAAGGACTTTGTCAAAGAAATCATCATCCGTTAGTTCAACAATATCTATAGTTTAGAAAACAATCCAATTTCCAGTACCTGCTGATCCAACTGCAAGAATAAGAAATAGTACATAAACAAATCTACGAATCATCTCTCACTACTCAAAGGGACAATCTCATCATCGCTTTCTATAATCAGAAATGACAAAAGAAGTACCGATTCAGATCCCTCTTTCCCCGTGTAATTGTCATATTCACAATAACAACTTAAATCCATTGTCTTCTGCAACAAACAAAATACAATTCATATTGTGGGCATATTACGCCTCAATTTGACTCGTTCCAAAGAGAATCTTGAGTTTCTTTCCAATGTTAATTGGAGAGGGTGTTGTAACCATCTGATAAGGCTGGAAAGAATACGAAAACAAAGCGTTTCGAACTCCTACCTTGTTACCAACTGTTACCATTTTACTCAACATCATTCCCTTCTTCACTTCCCGTTTTCGAGAGTTTCTGTATACAAAACTGACCATAGCATCATAGTACACATTACTAACAATTGCCACTTCATGAGCTGTAAACTTGATGGCTCTGAAGGCGACTTCTTCGGCTGATCCTAATGGGAAGAGTTTCGCTCGGAACCAGCAAGACCCATAATTG
>NW_014569053.1:0-429 GCF_000743755.1 Blastocystis sp. subtype 4
TTCAAATCTGAATCAATTCCAAGAAATGATATCAGTTATACAGATAGTAATGGAAATACAACAATAATCAATACAAGTGGTGGAATGAGTGGATTGATGACTCAAGACAGATACATTCAATTCATGAATGAAAGTTTTGCTTCAAACAACATTCCTATTGAATGGAAGAAAGGAGCAACTGGATATGAGATTAATTCTGATGAAGTATTCACACTCACATGTAATACACTTGATTCATCTTTCATTGGTCCTTCTAATCCAGTAAGTGGATCAATATCACATAAATGGTATCTTCCTTATAATGATGAAGTTGGATAATACAGGTGCATTATATAGTGATAATCCTGTAGATATCACAAATGGTCTATCAAATATCAAATTGTATTGTAATGTAGTAAAGAGTAAAACAAAGCCATTGTTATCGAATAT
>NW_014569053.1:443-4731 GCF_000743755.1 Blastocystis sp. subtype 4
TACTATTATAAGAATCGTATTGAGATTCCTTGTTCTGATCAATTGGATCGTCTTGAATATGAATTTCGAAATGAAAAGGATGAACCATTATCATTCCTTGGTAACATCTATCTGTTGTTAACATTCATGATTAAGAATTAATGGTATTAGTAAATGAACATAACATTCTCTCTAACATCATCCTATGAATACGAATTCAGTAGTAACAATCTGGTGAATAATGAAATGATGATTGAACATATATCATTATGTTGTGAATCAGATGAATTGATAGGATCATGTATTGTATTGGATACAATCAATAATATGCAAGAACGTAAACAATCTCCATTGATTGTTATTAATGATGTGTATCAATCAGACAAAGTGAATATAATGGTTCCAAAGACATCAAAATGGAGATTCTTTGTGACAGACAAAGAAGGGAATAGAATCAAATTGAATAGACGAGTAACAATGAATTTGTGTTGTTCCGTTTTTGATTGTAGAGATAAATGAAGCCTGTAAGTATAATCAATCATAACACGATTATTCCAAAGAACAATAGTCGATATCGAGAATCATTCAATACAGTAATTCTACCAAAGGATAACATATACAAGATTACTTCAATAACATGTAAGATTGATACAACAAGTCTATGGAACATTCGTAAGACAAACATTGTGCGTATGGTGAATAACAAGGGACAGAATATGACATATCATATTGTAGGAGGATATTACACAATTGATGAGTTATGTAACAGTGTAGCTAAAACAATTGATGTTAATGAAGATAATCTGGCTTATGTGACATCAAATTGTGAATGTGTGGATTTGAGTGATGCACCAGATGTAGCAAAGATATTGAAGATGGAAGAAAGGTTGTATAACTATGATGGTAAAGTACATACAAGTGAACCATATGATATAACAAATGGACAAGGTGTAATTCGTATCTACAGTAGTATTATGAAACAAACATTTGGTATTAAGAGTTCATTAATTGATAATTTGATTCATGTATCAATTGGTCTGAACAATATCATAACAATAGACAATTTGAATATTGATGTGATTGATCAATCCAATTTGGATAGTATTGAATGGTTGATAACGGATATGAATGATAATCCAATATCACTTAATTCCAATGTGTATGTATCGTTTACGATAAGTTGTTATCCAAAGAATTAATCATTGTTATCCAAAGAATTAATCATCATTATTCTTTCTATTAGTAAATGATTATCAAAGTATCAAATTGTGAATATGATAAGCTTGATAAACTCCAATTGAAGAGTAACTCATTCACTCTATACATTCAATGTTTCAAGAAGTTCAATAGTAGTCGAGATATCTATGAATTCAAAACAAATACTTCAAAAGTGTATGTGAGTAGTAGTAATGTTGTGAAGATGATTCCTGATTATGAAAGTCTAAGTGAGACATCAAGTATAGAAGATATCATTCATGAGGCAATTGAAGATAATGTGAGTATTGTGAAACTTGTGTTTATAGGTTATTAACTAAATCTTTTGTTTTACTTTGTGTTTAATAAGAAATGGAATCTGGATATGTAACTGAAATAGACACAACATTAGTGTCAATCAAGAACAAATTGCGTAAAATGAATCATATTAACCCTTATACAAAGAAGAGATTAACAAGAAGAACAAGAAATAGTATGAATGAAGCTACAACAATCGAAAAGAGTGTGAAAGAACATATATCAAATGAGAATGATGATTATAAGAATGAACAATATCATAAGATACTGAAAGATTTGAAGGAATATATCCAACCAATGCAAAGTATTGATGAACAACTACAAGATTTGAAACAAAACAAAGAAAGTCTGGGTATTATGAAGTTTGATTGGGATGTTGATTGTGAAGATACATTCATGAATCAATTCACATTGATAATTGCTCCTTCAAAATCAGGTAAATCGTATCTAATCAACCAACTTTGTTATGAAATTCCACATTCTTTTGATAAGATTTGTTTGTTCATGGGTAAAGTGAGCTATCAGAACAAATGTCCTCAAGTTTTGAAACATGTTGCTAATTTGGCAGGAATCAAAACACAATGGATAAACACAGATAAAGATATGAAACCAGAATTCAGTGATAATTATGGATTATGTTATGAAGAATTGAATGATGATGGTTCAAGCAATTTCATATACAATGATACAACATATCCATCAATCTACATATTTGATGATTTGTATACAAAGACACCAGATCATTGGGTTGTGAATTTCATGGATACAATGGCATGTATGTCTCGTCATCGCAAAACATCCTGTTTCATTGCATTTCAAGGATTCTCAAGACTTAGTAACAAGATTATTGACAATTCTACAAGAATCTTTCTATTCTATGATATTCTAGGTCGTGAAGATTTGTGGAAGAAGATGAAGATTCCTCCTCCAACAAATCTAAATCAAGTATTGAAGGATATTGAACAAGGAACTCATACTCGTTGGTATTACTTGGATGATTCAAATTTGGAAGAATATCTGCCTTATGATATTGCATCCAAACAACAAGCTGTTAACAAGATGAAGAGTAAACTACCAAAAGCGATAACGGATGAACGGAAACGCAAAGAAGTTGAAGCAAAACAAAAGGAACTACAAAAGTTGGAAGAAGAATTGGGTATTTCAAAGGAACATACCACTTCTGTTAATAAGCCAAGAACATACAATCTGATTGATATCAAGGATGCTAAAGAAGTGAAACCAAAAGATTACACAAAATCGATATCAACGAAAGAATTTGAGTTCATTAAGAAGGTTAAACATGAAGATGGAGTTGAGGATTGTTATAATCAACAAGCTGTTAAAGTCAAAGTGAAGAAAGGATTAGGATTAAGAAGCAAATACAACTTATAAGTTGTATTGAACTAATGGATCAATAGCATCATGTGTAAACAAATGTAGTAATGCTAGATAACCACAATTGTTTGCAAAGATGGATTGATATTTCACTTTGTTTGTACGGAATATTCGATTTGTATCCGATAATGGAAACTTGTTCAATGTTCCAAATGAATCTTGATAATTCAATGTACCATCTCCTTCTCTAAAACAACTAACATAATGTCCATTGTTTGGATCATTCTCAAATGGTATGTAAATGATACAATTTGATGGTTCTTTGTATTTGTTAGCCAGTTTCTTATATTGATCCAATTCTAGTACTTTGAAATCTGGAATTTGAAGTGTTTTAGCAAGTTTTGTTATTTGAGCAAATGTTAATGGATTTGTATCTTCATTTAGATATCCATAAGTCATCAATTGTTTCAATACACCTTCTTTCGTCTTGTTATTACTGATGCATGGATTTGATTTTGATTTTGTGGTAGAGCAGTCAGAATGCGTTTCTTTTTTTCGATAACTGCTTCTGTATCATTTTGGAGATTATCAATATCATAACCAGATCCTTGTTGTTGTGTAGTACCATAACTAGCAATTTGATTAGCCATCTTATTAACACTTCCTTTAGCCATATCACCAACAACATCTGCTATTTCTTTCATTGTACTCGATCCAGTCTTATCTCCAACATATTGTACACCCTTGTTAATGTAATCTCCTGCAGTTTCAACAGCAGAATGTAATAGAATATCAGTAATAGGTTTCAACTTATCAGCATTATTACCATACCAAGATTTGATACTATTCCAAGCCTTCTTCATTGTATCACCAAACTTTCCAGATCCAACTCGAATAGCACCACCATCACGAATAAGATTCTTTCTTTGACGTTCAATCATTTTCAAAGTCTTTAACATTTCAGGATACTTATCAGGTTCAACACCATCAATGAATACTGCAGCTGCTCCACCTAGTTTGATAGCACCACCTGAGTATTTCTTCCACCTTGGGCTTTCGAACTTTCCTTAATAGCAGATATGATTTGAGGAGCCATTTGAATAAGTGTAGGTATAACTGTTGCAGCTAATGCACCAAGTGCTCCTCCTTTCTTCAAACCATAAGTTCATTCATCAATTGTTGTTCATTGAATGCTAGTGCTCCACCTTTGTTATTCATGCTTATAGCACCACCTTTGGAATAATTTCTGGTATTTCCAAATGAAAAGGCACCAGCTGTATTATTGTTCATACTAATTGCACCACCTACGGTATTACCTGAAATACTAGAGGTATTTCTACCACCTTTGGATCTAGTAGACTTCTTGGTTTGATAATTACCTTCAAGTTTCTTATGCAGATTAAGTGTCTTTCTACGATCAACAATACTTCCGCTGTTTTGTTCACGAAAGTCGGGTTCACCA
>NW_014569052.1:0-4682 GCF_000743755.1 Blastocystis sp. subtype 4
ACTCTGTGAGGACCTCGAGATTCTTCAGACTAAGAAGATGACCAATCCTTGGAAGAAGCATGGAAACATTCCTCTGTAAGCGCAATTTGGACCATGTTTGTTAGAAGTATTAAGTGCTGCATCCGCAACAAACAGCTCTAACTCCTTAAACTGTTCATCCAATCCAAAGGGTACTTCCCCTCTCTATCCACAATATCTAATTGAGCACCATGATACACTAAAAGCCGAATAATGTCTATTTGATATACAGATTATTCATCTCACCATCGCGATTCTTCTCCTCTGCATAGTGAATCGGTGTTCTACCCTTTGAATCCTATTTGTTACTACGAAATATGTTCAATTTACTCTGCAGTTCACGTCTGCTTTATGGTCAATAAGTAAATGGATAATGTCACTATGGGCATCTACGAAACAATAAAAGACTATATCTACCTGAACATGCATAATGAAGTGCAGAACACTGATTATGGTCGACAACATTGGGATTAGCACCATGCTCAAGTAAATACTGGACAGTCTATTATAACACGCTTTTACGGTCCTCACTTCTTTTCTATTATTCCGTACAGCTACAACTCAAATGTGACAATCATAGGAACCCTCCATAAGCATTGTCAAACCATATTCATCTTGCTGGTTAATAACGGCTGATGGGTCAGAAACCTAGACATCACAAGAAAAACGAAAAGATGCCAGCTTCAACCTATCATCAATGGATAAATACTCTCCGTAGGCAGCAGCACTAAATAGATCCGTTTCCATGGGAACAAACAAGAAAAGTAAAATCGCACAATATATAAAAGACAGATCACATTGGGTTAAAGATGAATCATGCTTTGTCCATTCCCATCCTTCTGTTGTTTTGCAGTCTGTGTAGCGGCACTCATCAAGGATTCCCATTTGCTATTTGTCAGCAATCCCCAAAGCTATTACCCAGTACTGTCTGCCGGTGCTGGCGAAAGACTGCGACGCAGAGCCAGAAGAGCTTGATATCCTTCATCCTGCTGAGGTATAGGAGTGGTTTCGGAAGGTCCAGATAGCTGGGTAGTTTCAAGCACTGAGGATTGGGTAGGTTCCATCTATTTGAGAAAATATCGGTTGAACCTACCTCTCGAGGAGTCACAGACCGGAAGCGCTTCTCGCCCTCAAACCCTTCATATCCATGAGGAGTTACAGGAATTGAATATACATCATAGTAGTTCTTCTGTGACTGCATAGGAATGAATGGCATTGAGTTCGGATAAGTTGACATCACAGGCGAATAGGAGTAGATAGGACTCATGGTTTGTACTGGAGGAGACAAGGAAGGTTGCTGCATGGAGGAATAGGGGGCATATCGTTTGGTTGATACCGATACAGGTGGTTGCTGAAGCTTCGGCTGCCATTGAGGGTATTGGGTGTATTGCATGTAAGGATATGACTTCTGAGAGACTTGAGGAGATTGGGGATATGCTCCCACAGTAGGTGAATGAATAGGTGTTAGATTCATGGAGGGCTGCAAAGTCTTATCAGTCTGGCGAGAAAACGAATAATCGGAATGAGATGAAGGGCATCTGAAATTGAAGATTTCCTTCTCAAAATCAATCAGATACTTGTTGTAACTAGAAATGAGAGACAAAAGTGGAATGTACATCTTCTTCAGTCGATAGGAGGCGGAGGTCTCAGTAGGAGAATAATTATCCACTCCACGATAGATGCGAGACCATGTGCCTTCCTTCTTGATGACATTCTCGCAACCTCCATGTGCAGTGACTTCGCGGAAGAGTCGATAGAGATCAACTTCCCGCTTCCCCAGCATAGGCTGCTTGAATGTACCCTTGTTACAGTTTTTGATAAACATCTTCAATCGATACATAAACTCTGCTTGTTCACGCATGTAAGTGGGAGTATGGATGGCGATATTCACTGTGTAATTGGACATGATGTTCTCAGGGACATTGCAGTTGCTGTATTTGGGATCCCAAATGTTCATACTACATTCGAAATTTGGTAACATAGTTTCCTCAAGAGAGCTACATCTTACAACCACGTCTAGAAATACATTGGAACGGCACGCTTCTTCTGGCACTTGCAACATTCGATGTAGTGGGTGGCGATGGACATGTCCCGACGATGATTGCTGACTGTCATGCAGTTAACGCCAGTCCGTAATACCCCATCCTCCTTGCTATCACCTTGTCCTCCAATCATAGGTGATTGGGATTGGGAAATGGAGGAAGAGTGAGGGTGCTGGATAGTAAGATCGACGGGTGAGTGGGGGATGGAGGTCTGCAGATGAGAAGAAGGAGAGAAAGTGACGATAGGACGTTCCGAAGCCGGGGAGATGGGGACAGGTGTGGAACTCTCACTTTTGACGACTGATACCGGTGCCGATTGATGAGAGACCGAAGTGCTCGCGGCAATAGGATCTAGGACTGAAAGATCGTTAAATGAGAAGAGATCCGAAAAATCAGGAGCAGGACACCCACTCATAGACATGATAAAGCTGTTCCACGCCGTCCGATACTGCTATAAATGAAGACAAGGACAAATAACTACATTACAGAAAGGGAGTGAACAGCTAGAACTAACACACTGACGACTGTGAACTAAAAGAATCATGCGCAATATAGAGCACATTTTGCACTGCGTATCTGTACAAATAGAAGCATGACTAAGATCTCGCTTCAAAGGAGAGCACCAAGGATAGGAACAATGATTCAGTTGTTCGGAACATTCTGAAACGTGTTTCAGTTCAAAGAGGAAGCCTCGAACAATCGGTCGAGCTTCCTGCATCACTGCATACAAAAATGGAACAGAGGAAGTGGAAACTGATCCATCTGCTAAACGTACATTTACCACTTTACCTCTCGTGAGCATTTCATGGACTATAAGTGAAATGACAAATCTAAACTAACGGCTCATGTAACCACCACTTCTACATTCAGAATCCTGCGTCGAAGTAGCATCTCCACTGTTCTTAATATATTCAGGAAGAGAAATTTCGGGTATGCTGTTTAAAGAATCACAACGAAGGCGACTATCTCCGACTGTTGCAGAATTGGTTGTCATTCCATCTTCATCCACTTCTGACCCTTCTTCTTCCACTAGACTTACCGTAGAACGATCGACTTGTTGTGGAGTATCTTCTTCTTCCGTTTGTCTTGTATCACCATTCCTTTCCTCTACTCCGTTCATGGAGTCTTGTTTCAACGACATTCAGAAATACTCTACGAAAGTGTAAGCACATTATTAGCCAACGTAAATAACAATTCCTACAAACTAATAAGATGGAATAACGGTTGAAGTGGTTTTACAAAGACACTTTTTAAAAACCTAGTGCCTTTAACACACTATCCTATCGTATCAACGTAATATTATGGTGATTTCATACACCAATTTTTGATCTATTTGTTACGATTGTCTAACAATAGGGAAAAAGAAAATGGATAATACGGGCATCGATCCCGTTACCTATCGCATGCAAAGCGATCGCTCTACCATTTGAGCTAATTACCCACTTATTCTCTTTCTTAGATTGAACCTAATAAGAGACATAGAAGAAGGTGGAAACATAAGAAATGCTTTGTTGCAATTGTTTTGTTCATGGATATATCTGTTGCAACTGTACTGTAGGTGATACAAAGGATAATTGTTGTTGGAATAATGACAAGAGGATGGCATTAATTTGCGCTGACAACCAGTAATTTGAGTTGGGACTGATGATATTTCTAGAATTGGATCATCATTACTGATGATTTCTTTGCTGAGTTATCTTAAGCGGAATCCTGAGAGTCATGTGGTTTTGTTGAAGCACAAGTAGGGACTCGATTGAGTCATTTCCCATAGGCAGCAAGTGGATTCATTCCGTGTTCTGTTTCTTGATGAAAAGAGTATTTCGGATGCTTGTCTAAAACGAATTCACATCAAGTAGATAGCAAGATTCTTCTTCTAGCATAGATATCTCTCTACATATCATGAAGTTAACAAATTCATTGTTGCTGCTTCGGCTGGATATCATTTTTCCTTAATTGCTATCGATAATTGGAATATGTTCTATGAGTTTGTTGATGGAACTGAATACAGAGATGACAGTATGTTGGAACGAAATAGAACTATTGCTCTTTTGAAGCAATGTGGATGCCCTGTTCGTGTTGTCGATAATGGATTGACTCTCTCTCGTCTTCGACAAACTGAGAATGTTATTCGATACTGGTTTGAGGATGTGTTTGTGGCTCGGAGTTAGATTGTTGTTGAATGCTTATCAATAGGGAGAACCGTTTCGGATTATAGCCTGACAAATCTCTTTGGCAGTGAACAAGATGGTCATCCAATGGAATGTTCGTTCTCTGCTGACCATATTATTGCTTTTAGTGGTCTTAGTAACCACGACTAGGGCATACATCGTTGTAACTCTATTATCACTCCATTTCACGACTTCTTGTCACTACAAGGTGGTGACAGAATATTCTATCCACTTTTCTATGTTTGTTCACAGAACCGCGGAATTGATGCAATAGTCTTTTTGTATTGTCCTTTCACAGTATTGTTCAAGTAAGTAATTTACTTTTTCATTCATGTTGCATTCTAAGGATCTGTAGGATAAATGAAGCATAACAACGTTTTGCCTAATGCTCACTTCAAGAAGGATTGGGATCGTCGTGTGAAGACTTGGTTCGACCAAGCTGGACAGAAGAGAC
>NW_014569051.1:0-4679 GCF_000743755.1 Blastocystis sp. subtype 4
AACAATGTCAAATAACTTGAAGAGTGTATTGCAATAGACTTATTCTTTGTGAGTTGCTTCTCTGTTGTTTTAGTCCTGTTGGTTGTTTGTTTGGATGAATAATGAGGAGTAGAAGTGAATTGGATATGTATAGAACTGGTCTGAGGAAGTGTTTTGGATTCACAGGACAAGGATCTCAGTGGGTTGGAATGGGACGATCATTGGTACAGAAATATCCAGAATTGTTGAAAGTGATTGAAGAAGTGAATTCGGTACTGGGCTATGATTTGTCAACAGTTATGTTTGAAGGAAGTGAAGTTTGTTCTGGAAAGATTATTTGATGTGTCATAGAGTGAATTGAAGAACACTCGTAATTCTCAACTCGCAATCTTCACTTATTCAGCCATGATTTTGGAAACTATGAAGGTTCTAGATTGATTCAGTAATGATATCTAGAAGAAAGAATGTCATCCAATCTCTGATTCCACAACATTGTTGATGATGGGTCATTCGGTTGGAGAATATACTGCTCTGTATGCTGCAGAATCGCTAAGTCTTCATGATTGTGCCGTTTTGTTGGTACTACAACAAGGTTGATCTTATGAATAGAAGAAGCGAGCTGATGTGATGATAGATGCTTGCAAAGGAATTGACGGTGGTATGATTGCTGTTCTATTCTGTCCATTACCTGTATTAATGAACCTGGTCTCGGATTTAGCAAAGGAAGGTTCTTTGTGTGAAATTGCGAATATCAATAGCCCAAAGCAGATTGTTGTTAGTGGAGAGAGGGGAGTATTGGATGAACTAACGCGACGACTCAAATCAGGAAAGGAGACCAGACGGTGTAAAGTGATTCCTTTGAATGTCAACTATCCATTTCATTGTTCAGTTATGAAACTAGCTACTCTTGAACTGGATCAATTCGTTCATGACAGTCTTCAGAGGCATGATATTGAGCTTCGGGATCCTAAGATTCCTGTATTGTCCAACGTCGATAGTTACCCTGTTTGGTAGTATTGTTGATGTGATCTCCAGATGAGAACAAAGGAGGATGTAATTAATCGGATTGGAAAGCAGATATGTAGTCCTGTACTTTGGGAGAAGTGTGTTTGTGAAGCAGTAGAACGAGGTATGAATCAATTTATCGAAATTGGTCCAAAACCTGTTCTTGGAGGACTTGTTGGTACGGTCAATAAACAGATTGAAGTAATGTAGATTGTACACTTGGAGTTCAATCATAGTGAAATGTGTGACATTTAGTTTGTTTATCTTTAATGGATTGTTATTTATATATAATCTATGTTTGTTTGGACAAATAGGAATGATGAGTGTTTTCTGAAAAGTGTTATTGTGTCTATCACTCACATTTGATGCAACAAGTGAAATGACAATTTTCATCAAGGCATCTTCGCTCATTGTTTCTCAAAGAAGAGTAATAGGAAAGCAATGAATATGCTAGAGAAACTTAAAAAGCTGGGAAAACCAGAGGTGGAAGTAAAGAAACGTCGTCCAACAAAGAAGGTCCATGTTCGTTACATTGTTCTATTTGTAATTGAATAGGACAAATCAGCAAAGTGGGCATTGAGATTTCCATCTACACCCTACGATAAGTATATTGAGGAGGGAAGAGGGATTTCGTCAAGGAAGAGAGGAAATGCTTGGTTCGAACTGAGTGGAGGAAAAGAATTGCGTGATCAGAATGGGAAGGAGTACTATAACCGAATTGTCAAAGAATCTGCTGCTGATACGACTAGTAAGGATGCAGTTCAGATTGAAAAGGATCTAATGAGGTAGTTCACTGTGACTGTATTCAGTATAGGACATCTATACGAGGAAAGGATGTAATGACACCTGAAGACGTTGAAAACTTAAGGGAGGTATTGAAAGCTGTTGCTTATGAGATGAGATGTTGATATTCGGGAGTAGAATGATTATTAGTGGAGGGTGGTTATTGTCAATCGATGAACTTCATTGCTGCCCTTCTACTCATGTATATGGACAATGAATTAGCATTCTATACTCAAGTATGTCTGACTCGAAATCTGTTCAATGGATATTTCACAGATGAGCTGGTATCGATAATTGAATTCCCTAATCCTAGTTTGGAATGCGTGTTGATGAACGTATATTTACGTATCTCCTTGCAGAGAAGCTACCTGAATTAACGGACCATTTCAGTGAATGTGACATTTCTCTAACCAATCTCACATTCCATTGGTTCCTCTGTCTGTTTATCAATGTATTACCATTAGAAGTGACAGAGTATATTTGGTAATCATTGGGAGGAAGTTTCATTCTAGGGATCGTATTTTCTACTTCGGGTCTCATGTGGTGCATGCATCTGCTATGTCCATCTTCATTCATTATCAGAAGGAATTAATGCGTTTATCGGATTTGGAAGAAATTGTAGTGTTTATGAATGGTAAGTTCATGGGTCAAGAATGAAGTGAAGAGAAACTGGAACATACTCCAGTTGAAACATTTAGTAAGATGGATACCCTGGGTATCACCCTACCTCGTATTCGAATCATGCGTATTGATTATGCTGAGACATTAAGGTAATAATAGAGGAGATGAGTTAGTGATAGAGAGGAAGAATCGATGATGAAGAAAGAGATGGCTCGTACTGTTTCTATGTCAGTAGGTCGTCAGATGAGTATCCGAATGTCGATGACTCGTCTTGTATCGACTGTAAGATTCTTGGGGAGTAAATGATATATAGAAAGCTTTGAATGATCCTTCATTACAAGCATCAGATCTACAACTCTCATTGGATGTAGTAATGAAGATCAAGGAGGCAGTGGGCGAATATGTGCTTCAACATTGTGCAGAGTCATTTGGTGTGAGTGTGGAGAAGTTGAATAGCAAACAGATTCGTGATTATTGTTATGCTGGATTCAATCAAGATGAGTTCATTTCAGTAGGACTAAGAATAATGACTGAAGACTAGTTATGGTCATTGTTGATGCGAAAGGAAGTTATTCCTCTTCAGAATACCAGTGTCTGTGTTGAACTGTTCAAAGAGTATCAACGGACACGAAGCTCGAGTCTGATTGTGGATATTCGTGAAGTGTTAATTGGACTAATGTTCTTGGTACAGGAGAAGGTCGATGCCTATGTTCGCTTGTTCTACTACTTCAGTGTCTTTGATTTGAAGAGTGAAGGGGTTATTAGTCGTTCTTCTGTTCATGATTTGATCACTGCTGTGTATGTGTTCAGTGATCGAGTCATTGATAGATATGAGAGTTGTCATGAAGTGACAGATGTCCAGCGTGCTGCTGACAAATATGTGAATATTATATTTGCTGTCAATACTCAATCACCAGATGTGATGTCTTTCCAGGAGTTCCGTAGTCTAATTCTGATGCAACCTCAGATTGGAACATTTTTACAGCTGGTCGATTTGCAGGCTGAAGAGTATGTTTGAGGAAGAATGATAAGATAGGAGTGATGAGTCATTATCTCCCATGTCCAGTGATGAGCAGATGCGAACTCCTTCAACTGATCTGCTTCATTTGGATGAACTGCCTCCTGTATTGGCCCAACATCCTTTTGTTCAGTCTGCCAAGGCTCTACCTGAAACCATACAACTGGATTTAGGTTCATTCTTACAGGACATGGCTGTGATTGTTCAAGAGAGAGATCAATTGAAGAATGAAGTCAATAAAAGTCCGGATATTTGGAATGGAATGATATGTAGGTGTGGGTCCTTCAGCATATCGTGATTCGATTCGTAAGTCGATTCGATTATCATCCAATCGATTGCTAAGTGTCCCCCTTACTGGTTCAAGACAGATACATACAGAGAGCATGGAAATGATTCGTGAAGAGGATGACGATACAACTGGATTGCAGCGAGATGCCGTAAAGCCCGTGAAATCTGTAGACGTGAAGATGAGTGTAAGAAGAAGAACTTGAGAATTGTTTGTTAGTAAATAGGAAAACTATACAGGACCCAATAGAAAACAGTACCATATATTCATTGGAGTCCTATTTGATGAATCCTTTTTGTTCGTACACGCTCAAACAATAGTTATGGAATCTCAGAATCCAACTAGAGATGTCAACCTTTTGAAGCCTCTTCCATTTAATGAGGGAGATCGGTTTTTCTTATAGAATGGGATGATAGATTAGGCTTTCTATTCTAAGCAGACAGCAAAGTGTCGCTCGTATAAATGCAATTCCTACAAAGAAATTGTTGTTCCAAATTTTGGTTTTATGACTTTGTAGGATCATCAATGACACGAAAGCCAATGAAAAGGAGAACTTTGCTTCAAATTGTGTAGTGACATCCAAATATACGTGGTGGAACTTTCTTTTGTTATTTTTGTGGGAAAACCTTAATCCTTGGAATAAGTTTGCTAACTTTTATTTTGTTTGCGTTGCTATTTGCGAAGTAAGTTGAATAACATGAATAACAGCGAAGTGTATTCCTCAGATTTCAATTACCAATGGTAAGCCCGAATCATTGACTTCTCTATTATTTGTACTATGTGTAGAGGCGATAACCTCAAGTAGGAAAGGGAATGGAATGTGATGTAGTTCGTGAGGATTACAATCGTCACCAAGCTGATAAGAAATCCAATAACAATCTAGTTGAAGTGTTGAACAAAGAAACGAAGCAATTCGAGAAGAGAGCTCAGGGATCCATTCTTGTTGGGGATATTGTGAAAGTGAATGAGGGAGATATCTTTCCAGCG
>NW_014569050.1:0-4684 GCF_000743755.1 Blastocystis sp. subtype 4
GAAGTACTGAGTATTGTATGAAGTGATAGAAGAAGATCCGAGAATGATTGATATCCATTGATTATCATTGAATGAATTCATAAACCAATTAGGATGATAACTATCACTGTATCTCCAAGTATCATTCTTATTGATAGGAGAATACAAACCAAATTGATAACTCTCTTGACTAACATATCTACTCATAATGTTCTTGAAGACAGTATTATCATTGATATCATTCACTGAGATGAATCCAATATTAAACCATCCCTCACTAGCTGAATCTTTCATGATAAGAGTATAGATATGATTAGAAGAAGCATTCAAACAGACTTCATACACATAATGTTCCCAACCACTACTAAATGAAGGAGAAGTGAATAGAACAGAAGAACCAGATACAATCTCAAATGACTCTCGATTAGGATAATCGCCAGTTCTCTTAGTGATCATAGCATAATCTTGATTAGATGAACATTGAATAGAGTAAGAAAGGATAACTAGAAATGAGAGTAGAATGAAGAATGAAACAGAATGAGAAGAATAGAATGAGATGATTGATACTACAATCAACAACAATCATATCAAGAAATATATGGATGGATGAAAACTAACTGACAAGAATCCTGTTATTATCAGTAATGGATGTGATAGATATGCTATTGATGATTATGAAATATGAATAGAATTGATATGATATGAGAGTGTAGATATAAATGGAAACATCAGATGTAAGTAATGTTATATGAATGATGATAATGATATTCCCGTGATTGTATTCAGTAATATTGAATAGGAATGAAAAGATGATAGTAGAATATAGTAGAATAGTGAGATATGAATGTAAGTGAATGTGGATTGAAATGAATGAAATGGGCTAATGTGGAATGGCGTAATTGGGGATCCGAATTGTGGTAAGAATGAAATGAATGTCGTTGCGCTGTAATGTAATTGTATGAGTAACACAGAATTGATAGTGTTTGATTGTGATATTGGATTTGATGAAAGGATAAGGATAATATGAGTGAATGATTGAAAGAATGTGATAATTGATATGTTTGTTGTAGTTATGATTGTTTGAAAGTAATGTGTTTGATATGAGTTAGTATGTGTTGATTGGTAATTGATATGATATGAGAATGGAGATGATTCCAGTAGTCTGATGATAACAGATAATCGAATGTTTCTGGTATTGAATAATCAGCCATTGATGAATTGAATTGATTCCCGTGAATCAGTTTTAGGTAACAGTGAATGGAAATACAGTTATATTCATATCGAATAAGAAAAATGAGTGATGATAAGAGAATGAAAGTAGATAATGTTGAATCAATATCAAAGAAGATGAATGAAGTAGAATGGAGAATGAAGTGGAAAGAAGTAGTAGTAATTTGACGTAAGTTACGTATTTTTAAGAAGGCAGACAAAAGGGCAAGAAGCGGGCCTTCAACCCTGGGTAGCTATACAGGCAAAAAGGTAGGTAAAAAAGCCACAAACGCAGACAAAAACGAGACAAAAAGGCAGACAAAATGGTCGCAAAAGGCAGGAAATCTAATTGAAAAATGAAATGGTAACGTAAAAGACTCTGAAAAACACTCAATAAACGTACGAAAATTGGAAACATATCGAACCGATTTCGAGTCAAATGATGGGAGAATAAGAACGAAAATGTTGTCAGTAATCTTGTGGCAGTGGTTGGTAATCTTGTGGCAACGGTCATCAAAGTGAAAGAGTCCTTTCACCAACCAACAAGCTGCTATGCAGCTTTGATGAGCTTCCATAATCTTATCACAATCATGTTGTTTGATTGTAATGAAAGATTTCTCACATTAATAAACAGTATGACATTTCCTAATGATATGATTCAACGATTCATTTCACAAATGATAGATCACATCTTAACAACATATTCATCTCATATACCAGATTCATTTGTTGTTAATGATAAACTACTCTATACAATGATTCACAACTATGGACAACATGTTAGTTCATATCCATTTGATGGTTATTATGTTCATGTTAGTAATCAACGATACAAACTACTCTTATCAGAATCATCATTCTGTGATTATGGTATACACATAATGAAAGATTCTGAATCATCTGATACACCACTTGATTGTTCAAAATGGAAGTATCAACATTGATTTCGGAATGATGATTTCCTTTTCTTTTCATATTACTAAATGAGCATTGTTTCACCCTCTTCTATTGATATTCAGAATGATCAGCTAGATGTTACTAGCAAGGGCATTTCTCATAACAACAAGACTATCTATCTCAAACTATCCAATGTTGCAGTGTTGTTTGGAGGTGATAATAAGCAGTTTGAATCGAATCCTTCCAAAGTGAAGAAGTACATCAAGTTTGTACCAACTGTTGCTAATGATTACAAACTACTCCAATTCTTAAGTGATTCAAATATGAGTAAGAATCATTGGATTAATGATGTCACAGTAACTGCTTATATCAATGAACATACAAAGTTCTATGATAAGAACAACAAAGAAATGACAAATGTGAAGTTAATGGATCTTAAGGATGGTACTGTAGATTTGATATTGAGTGGAAGTGTGTTTAAGAACAAATTTGGTACATTTGAAAGATTGATTGTTCGACAAATGCGTATTATTGAAAAGACTGATAGAAGATCATTGTTTGATGTATGTCAGTTTTGAACTTTGAACTTTGAACTCAATTTTGAATTCTTATTTTCACTTTGTATTAATAAGAATGAAATTATACGTATCAAACCCTATTTTCAACAAACGACCAATTGAATATAGGTCTGTGACCTATTATAGGTTAATCTCGAAGGGATATAAGTATGAACTTGAAAGTGACACATGGACTAAAACAAATGTTAAAGAAAGAAAGAAAGTGATTAATCCATTAACAAATCGTGAGATTAATGTTGGTGATAATTCATTCATGGTAGCTATACGTACAGGATACATTCTATATGATGAAGACAATAACAAACTCGTATTAATACCATCATTGAAAGAACTCATTGAGAAAGAAGAACGACATTATGTTGATCCATTCTGTTGTGAAGATTCAGATGATTCTGATTTTGAATATGATTGTGATGAATATGATTATGATGAAGATGGATGTATAGATTTCTAACCTTAGAGGTTGGAGTAATTCACTTTGATTTAAAACTAAAGAATGAAATACATAATAAGTTCAAATTTCAAATTTGTTTTTTGTTTTGTATAATAAAGAAATGAATACAACTCTGAATCCAGAAACTGGACGTAAAGTGATAATTGGTGGACCAACTTATAGAAGAATGGCTAAGAAGTATTATACTGATAGAAATGGTGAATTGTTGGATCAATACTAATAGAAATGGTCAATTGTTGGATCAAGTGAAACCTACTGCTAATATGAGTGTACAAACTACGAAAAGCAGAAAAGGAAGAGTTGGTGTGAAACATCCTGAAACAGGTAAAACTATGTATGTTGGTTCGAAAAGATGGAATATGGAATGAAGTGTATCATATGTATAATTGGGATGGTAAGAATAAGAAGTTCACAGATAGAAGACAAACTCCTTTATCACAATATGAAGGAAGTGTATGGTAAGAATAAGAAGTTCACAGATAAAAGAGAAACTCCTTTATCACAATATGAAGGAAGTGTATCATCACGTCGTGAATATCGTAAACACTTTGCAAACATATTCAATGATATGATAAGAAGAAAGGGATATGAAATGGTTAACTCTGATATGGGATATACAGTTGAGTATTTCAATCTTAATGGTAAGAATAATGTGACTTTTGCTGAACAAAGATGTGGTAGAAAGATGTTGAAGAAATATGAACATAAGCTTCATAAAGGTGTATTTGAAGTTCGTAAACGAGGTGAAGATGATAATGATTTCAATGAAGTGAATAAGTTGAATCTTCGAGAAAGAGTTGTTGGTGGATATGTTGTTGAAGAAGATGTGGATGTGTTTAAGAATAGAATGAAAATGTTCTTACAAAAAGGATATGGAGGAAACAAACTTACAAAAAGGATATGGAGGAAACAAACAATTCTTGGTAAGTATCGAAACTACAGATTTGTTCATGAAAGAAGAAACAGATAATGAGATAGTGATGGAAATCGTTCAATAGTGTATTGTGCGAAAATGATTAAAGATGATCGTGTTGCATCAGAACGAATTCTGAAAGTGGGTAATGAAGATGAATTCATCAAATGTTTCCTTAAGTTCTATCAAGGAGCAATTGAAGGAGTTGAAATGATGGGTTCTGGATGGCAATATGTTGGAAATCTTGGTGTACAAATGAATCTGTTGCCTTTAAAGGTATATGTTGGATCTGCTATTAAAACTCCTGCTATTCTTGGTGAATGTGTTGTTAATCCTTGTATCAATGATAATCGTTGTTTACAACGATGTTTGATACTTGCTTATAATGGTTCATCGATTATCAAGAATTGTAATACTACAAGAGTATCTGGTTATAGTAAGTATTGGAACAAACCAATCAAGAATCCTGTATTTGGACATACAATACTTGAAATTGAGAATGTTCTGAATCTTACTGATAATGAACCATTTGTTGAATGTGAAGAGAAGTTTGAAGAATTGGAGAATCTACTGAATGTTTATATCAACTGTTATGAAATGCGAATGTTTGATGGATTTGATATGAAGAGTATGGATGAGAAGAATCTTGAAAAC
>NW_014569049.1:0-4658 GCF_000743755.1 Blastocystis sp. subtype 4
TGTGATTCAGGCAGAGGGAGAAGCTGAGGCTGCTACGTTGATTAGTGATGCTTTGAAGGAAGCTGGAAGTGGTGTGATTGAAGTACGTCGAATTGATGTTGGATTTAAGAAGGATCATGAAGTATAGGCTGCTCGTGACATCGCAAATACACTAGCTCGTGCTCCCAATGTCACTTATCTTCCAGGAGGAAAAGACAATCAGTTATTATTAGGTATTTAGAGTGGGGTAATACTGTTTAAGAATAAACATCATACATAACCAGTTTAGCCATCTTGACCTTCCAATCAGAGAAGGGGAAATACATCAATGGGAAGTCATAAATCAATGGAATACCAGGCCATTTCGTCTTGTAGACAACAGGCTTTCTAATGCATAATACAGACAGACCATCCTTACAAATGAGAGAAGGTTTCGAAGGAGTATTTGCCATGATAACGACCCATGCCACTCTGGCCCACTCCTCCGAAGTACAAGTCAGGATGAACAACATGCAATCTACAGCTCAGTGTCTCTTCATCATGCCTACAAACAGTTGTTCACAGTGACACCACCAGAGTCTGTAGCAAATGTGATATCTTCCACTTCACTACGTTTATCAGAGAAAATGTAAATAGAAAGAGGTTTTTCACGAGCGTTACAAATAGCAATAGCATCATTATAAGAATCCACTGCATACACAGGAAGAATGGGTGAAAAGAGTTCCTCTGTCATCAATGGACATGTCAAATCCTTCATGCGCAATACAGTAGGTGGAACGAACAGTGTTTCTGGTTTGAATTTGTTCTTTCCTCCAATAATCACTTCTGAAATGGAATTCTCCGAATTTTCATAGAAGTCCACAATTGTATCATAATGACGCTGATCCACAATGTGACCAATCTGATCCTCTGCCGATTCAAAACATTCCTTCTCAACACGACGTACAGCATCATAGAAAGCTTCTTCCACATCTTTTTCCACCAACACATAGTCGGGAGAAACACACTGTTGACCTCCATTGAAGGTTCTGCAACAGAGAATACGCTTAGCTGCCAAATAGAGATCTGCATGCTTTGTTACAAATACAGGATTCTTGCCTCCTAACTCCAGGGTCACAGGAGTGAGGTTCTTAGCAGCCTTTTCCATAATCACACGACCAACCTTGTGATTTCCCGTGAAGAAGATATAATCGAACTTTTGCTCCAATAGGGCTGAAGTTGTATTTCGATCTCCTTTCATCTCAGAACCCAGAACCTGAACAATCCTACATATGAGAGAGTAACACCACACCGACGTTGGATCTAAATACTGACGAATGAGCTTCGAGATCAGCTTTGAACATGTTGGAGAGATATTTGAGGGTTTCACAACAACCACGTTACCTGCACAAATAGCAGCAGCCAGTGGCATGAGACATAACATGAAAGGGTAATTCCATGTACCAATGATCAATGTCACGCCATAAGGTTGAGGAACGAGATATCCTCGAGAAAAGAGAGTGATCAACTTGCGATCGTAGCAACGAGGAGTTGACCAAGAAGGAAGATTCCGAATCAACTCTTTGATGTCTGAACGAACCACACCAATGTCATAAACAAATCCCTCAAACTCATTGCGATTAAGATCTGTCTTCATTGCATTCAGAATCTCGTCCTGATTCTCCTCCAACATTCGTAGCATTTGATTCAACTGCTCTATTCTCTTTTCAATCGGAAATGTTCTATTTTGTTGGTCCCTGACCTGAATCTTACTTGTGAGTGAAGAAGGATTCTCTCATCTCCTTTACCAAGAGAGGAATTTGTTCAATTGTAACTGGATTCGTTTTTCCCACAATCTTCCAGTTCTTATCTGGAGTCACAGGGACATCTTTCAATCTAGACTTCATAAGTACTGAATACATAAACATATTTCGTCGTCTCCACGAGTCAAATTTCAGCAATCTGTATAGAACTGAGAGACCCAGGATAACACCAACTGTACCAAGTGCTCCAATCCAATAATCGTTTATCTATCAATAATATGAGCTTGAGTGGTCCATACTTCAATCATACTAACAATCTGTTCAATGAAGAAAAAGAATAAGATGACGTCATCAAGTCATCTAATTCCCCCTTCGTACGGAGTACAATACTACCGCGGGAATTAGATTATCAATTGTTGATGAACAATCGGATTAAATAATGAATCTCCTAACAAACAAGAATCAAAAACTTCGATACTTATCACTTTTCAAATGAATGATAGCTGTTGTCAAAAGATACTGAAGCTGTTCGATGTTCACAAAGATATCTCCAGCATAGAGGACATCCAAGCACGCACGAATTGTGGATTCTCCATTAGCATTGATTCGATTCTTACACTCCGGAGGAAAAGGAGTACTACTATTGTAGACACCAATATAGTGAACTCTAGACATCTCGCACAGAGTGTCAAAAAAGAAACCTCCAACATGCGGAGGCGAATACGAAATAACGACACTTCCAGGCAACATATAAATGACATTAGCAAATCCGGAACCCAATGCACCAATAAAAACGTCTGTCTTCGCCAATGTGGCGATTTGATCCGATGGTTTCATCAACTCCAGCTTCTTCTCCATGTACAAATAGGACTCCCGATTTCGATTAAAAAACTGTCTTACCTCGTCTACATTGCTGATTGCACGACCAGGCAAGTTTCCATGAACAGCCTCTCTCAAGATAACAAGAACAGAAGGAATTGTGAAGGAGGAGAAAGAAATCCGAGTATTAAAATAACGGTAGGTTGCTGAACGAACTGTATCCACCTCAGCTATCGATGTGAAAACACCTCCATAGAAATAACTGGAAATTCTGCCAACACCAATCTATTCCATAATTCGTCCTATTCAATCAAACAGCATGTCGAAAACAAATAAGTCCGTCTTTGTCCATCATCGCCATGTCCTCCATGAACACTGATTTAAACAGATTCTGCTTTGGAAAAAGGGATTGCGTAACATCGATGTAGCTGAGAATCCAAGGATAGACAGAATCACGTTGATATTGTAGAAAGTAGATGGTATTAAGAGGAGGATATAAGGTGCGATGATCAAGATAGTGATACACAAAATTGAACACTTCCATGAAATGGGCAATATTGCGATTTGAATGGGACATTATCAAGTAACTACCATCAGACTCATCCCAATATCCTGTTGATGGAGGCTTTGATTTGACAACTTTGAAATTCCAAGACTTCTGAGGAAAATCTAGGAGTAAAACAACCAACTCACACAAACTCTCAGGAAGACTCTTCGTCGAAACTTTCTTATCATCTAACGAGTACAAGTATGTACAACGGTTATAGATGTCATAACACACATTATTTAAGTTGAGCAATCGGACACCCAACACACTTTCAACCATTCGAATGGAAGAATATGGTCCTTTTTGTGGATCCAGAAGTCTGTTTCGCTCCAATCTAGACATGAATCACCATCAACATACCTCACTCCTTTTTTTCAAAGAATGCTATCTGTTTCTTTTCAAGACGACTTCTCCTATAACTAATGTCATTCAACGACAAATCACCAATTCTCTATTCGATAATCGACATCTCCATCGAGATCCATTTTAACAGAGTCATTAATACAATAGTTACTCTCCTCTTCCTCAGAGTCTGCAATCACGTCTGATTCCTCGATATTATCCTTTAGATCGCTTGTAATACTAAAACTTAGTCCAACGACAACTACTACTACAGACTTGTGCAGGCGAGTGTCAAACGAATGTTAATAACAGTTCCGATACATATCAAAAACCCGGTGAATACGATATACACCTTTATTAGATTCAATGGCATCTTGATTGAATGAGCATCGACCTGCAATTTGTTAAATGAGAGTGATTTGATATTAATACTTAGAGCGTCAATGGTCTAATGGTTAGGATTCTACCCTTCCAAGGTAGAGGTCCGGGTTCAATTCCCGGTTGACGCATTTTTGTTTTTTCATCCTTTCTTATTATATCCACAACATTAGTATCTCGGTTTTCCATCCATTCTTTCGTTGTTACTCACAATCGTCCGTTTACAACAAACACACCACTATTATACAGGTTAAACTTATTGAGTCTTAGACTTATCGAATTCTGCACGCAACTGTGTACAGAAGTCGTCATTCTCATTTGTCGTATCCCAGTTGTCTTCCCAATGAATAGAATCTGAAAGACTTATTTCACTTCGTTTCCAATCTATTAATTACATTTAAAAGACGAAGTTCACCATCCCGTTCGAATTCTTCAAACTCGTCGTCTTCCTCCGCCCTTTCCAAATTAAACACTTCTTTCGTTGGTTTCGACTGATCTGGTTGCATTCTGCTCTTAGTAGAAAAAGTATGTGATTGTCCAATTGACGGGAAAGTTTGTGCATCATCTTTTCAGCTGGTTAAACATCCGTTTGTTGCGTTTCTTAACGAAGTACCCATCATCATCTTTTTGTTCTCAAATTTCGTGTATGCTCTTTTGGAATCGCTTTCAATGTATTCTGATGGTTTTCGCAATAATAACTATCCTATCTCTGTACTCCGGTTTACCTTCTTAGTATTGCTACACACGATTCCGCTCATGCTATTCATGGATATAATGAAAGAGTACCAACTAATCGAAACACAATCAGAAATGAGGAAACAGAACTGTGTCTTAGGTCGCCAAGTATGCAA
>NW_014569048.1:0-6951 GCF_000743755.1 Blastocystis sp. subtype 4
TGGAGTTGCTGGATATGCTTTTGGTTTGAAGTATCCTTCTTATCCTACTGAAGTACCTACTACTGAGTTACCTACCACTGAAGTACCTACTACTGAGGTGCCTACTACTGAGGTGCCTACTACACCAATTCCTACTACCCCAGCTCCAACAACTCCAATTCCTACTACTCCTGTTCCAACAACCCCTGTTCCAACTACACTAATTCCTACTACTCCTGTTCCTACTACTCCAATTCCAACAACTCCAGCTCCAACTACACCAATTCCTACTACTCCTGTTCCTACTACTCCAATTCCAACTACTCCAGCTCCAACTACACCAATTCCTACTACTCCTGTTCCTACTACTCCAATTCCAACAACTCCAGTTCCAACAACCCCTGTTCCAACTACTCCAGCTCCAACTACACCAATTCCTACTACTCCTGTTCCTACTACTCCAATTCCAACAACTCCAGCTCCAACAACACCTGTTCCAACTACTCCAGCTCCAACAACACCAATTCCTACTACTCCTGTTCCAACAACCCCTGTTCCAACTACTCCAACCCCTACTACTCCTGTTCCAACTACACCAATTCCTACCACACCTGTTCCAACTACTCCAATTCCTACTACTCCTGTTCCAACAACACCTGTTCCAACTACTCCAGCTCCAACTACTCCAATCCCTACCACACCTGTTCCAACTACTCCAATTCCAACTACTCCAGCTCCAACAACACCTGTTCCAACTACTCCAGCTCCAACAACACCAATCCCTACCACACCTGTTCCAACTACTCCAATTCCAACCACCCCAGCTCCAACAACACCTGTTCCAACTACTCCAATTCCAACTACTCCAGCTCCAACTACTTCAACCCCTACTACACCAATCCCTACTACTCCTGTTCCAACTACACCAATCCCTACTACTCCTGTTCCTACCACTCAGATCCCGACAATGCCTCCTGGTTGTAAGTCTCTTTCATTCCCTATTAAGATTGAAAAGCTGACAGGGAATGGTTATTTTTGGGCAGAGAATATCTATCTCTTCGATACAACTGCTGATACCAACGATATTACCAAAGCAATGTTCACTGCCGACAGCTTCACCTATAATGATACATCTCTTATTGAGGCGGAGGTGAGAGAAGGTACAGTTCAAGGTACTGAGAATTGTCTCTACAGTCTTGTGTTAGTGGCGCAAGAAAACAGTGCATGGGCTGATGGTGGAAGCGTCACAATCTATGGAGCTAATGGCAACGTTATCTTCAAAGGAATAATGGCTGAGAATACCAAAGAATCATATCAGCTCTCTCTCTACTCACCTATCAATAAGGGAGAGGAATGGAAGTATTCTGCTACAGTGAATGATGGTTGGTCTCTCCCTGAGTATGATGATTCACAATGGGATTCTTCTCTCTTGCCTCATTCTGGTGAATCTGTACTTACTGAGTATTATCGGAGATCATTTGTTGGTGTTCGTGGGATGGCTGCTATTGACATCGAGTTCCAGTATATGGCTGGTATTGTTGCTTACATTAATGGTGTCGAAGTCTATCGTGACAACATGCCTGAAGGTCCCATTGATAGCAGTACACCTGCTAATGGTGAGTATGCCTCTTTGGACTTTCATGGTATTATCAAGCCTGCCAATGTTATCGAGAAGACTGACTCAGTTCTGGCAGTGGAACTCCATTACATGAGTCCTGTCTCTCCCCAAGCATTCGATGCCTTCCTTTCCTATTTGGCTGGAATCTCTCCAGCTGTTAACTGTTTTGTGTATCCACACAGCATTTCAGTCAGTGGTTCTTCTAATGGCCAGGCAATCGTTGATTGGAATAAGTATAGTTCCTGGAACTCTAATTCCTTCCCTGATTCTGTTGACTTTACGTTCTCTACATTAGCTTGGATAAACGGCTTGCGTATCTATCATAACTATATGAGTGATAATCCCTCTTCCTTCATATTCACTGTCACTGAAGGAGGTTCTCAGTCAGAGATTCTCAATGCTAATGAAATCAGTCGATATGAAACTCAGTACAGTGTATGGTTCTATTCAGATACAATCACGAAGGCCCAATCATTCGGAGTTACAATCGAGTCGGAACACACTACTGTTATCCCTGAGCTTCAATTCTTGGTATGTAACCATGTGAGTCTCTCCTACCCTCAATCATCGTATTCTGTCATGACACGACAACCTGTCCTAATCCAGCCTCAGCTCTCTCAAGTCACCGAATGTACTATGACCCCTTCCCTACCTACTGGACTTACTCTTGGCTCTGATTGCACAATCTCTGGAATGTTGCCTTCAGCTTCTTTGGATTCTTCTGAGACTATCTACACTATCACTGGAAAGATGGGCGAGTACACTGTTACTGATACAATCACTTTTTCTTTCATTCCTTGTACTGAAACTCTTCATGTAACTAAACTGTTTAAGAGCCTTGATGATGATGAAGAATTCCAGATCCTGAATGCTGCTACATCTGAAGTCTTATTACAAGGTAGATCAAAATCGAATGGAAACGATTATACATTGAACACCTATTTGTGTCTATCTGCTCCTATCAAGGTTATTTTAATGGGTACCACTTCTTGGGAAAAGGAGGCTTATTTGTATATCCACACTGTTCTTCCTGATGGAGAGGAACAATTGATATTCAAGGGATTGTATGACAACATGTACCAAATGAATCAGAGTGAGTTTATCCTTAATGATTATTTGATTACTGATGGAGCTACATGGAGTTATTTGATCAATGAAGTGCCATCAGATTGGTTGAGTGTTGACACTTCCTCATGGTCAACAGGGTCACGTGGATCCTTTACAGGACCCAGTTCAATTCAGTTATACAAACGACCTTTTTCTGTTCTTTCCAAAGCTGATACTTCTGGTATTATTCTCTCGATTCGTTATCAAGCTGGTTGTATTGTGTATCTGAACGGAAATGAAGTTTGGAGGAATGGAGTGACTGGAGATCTTAGTCCCTCTTCCAGTTCAACCAATGAGTATACAGAACTGAAATATCGTGTGATCACTCTTTCAGCAGACTCTCTCGTAGATGGAGAGAATATGATTGGTATAGCAATTGTCACCAGTTCTATTGAACAGACCCCTGTTTTTGATGCAATGCTTCGATTGATGGGTCCTGATCCTGAATCTCATATCTGGGAATTCACTGGATCTCTGAGTGGTAGTTTAGAAGGAGAATTCCATTATCCTTTTGACCAGTATGAAGGAACATTCTTACGAGGTGATGGCAATCCAAATTCTCTCATTATCGTTCTAGCAAATGATCGTAGAGAATGGATAGCTTCTGTGATGATTCAAAGCTATTTAAGTGATTCCTATAAAGGTGCTGAGTCCTTCTCACTGTATGGTCGAAATTCAGATACTGAAGAATGGATACAGATCACAAGTGTAAGCAGTCTAACATATCCATCTTATGGATACAAGAATGTGAAGTATTTTGAGAATAATCATTCATTCAATCAATTTAAGTTCGAAAACTTCACATTCTTGGGTAATTCGACTGGAGCTGTTCAGTCTCTTGATCTGTTCGCTGTTAATGTTATGAATAACTTTGAATTCCCTTCTCCCATTACTGCGATTGCTCCTGCTGAACTTACTCCTATCACTCCTTTGAGTTATGGTTTCTCAGATTGTTCGATTGAACCATCGCTTCCTTCAGGACTTACGATGGATGCATCATCATGTACTATCACAGGTACTGTCACAGTACCACAGTCCATTACATATACTGTGACAGCACATAACTACAAGGCAGAGGTTGTAACAGCATCCTTCTCTCTTGTGGTTGAACCGTGTGTAGGATCAAAAGGACTCATTACCATTGTGTATAAGCCAGATCCCTATGCTAACGAGAATGGATACAAAGTATTTGCTGGACGAAGCACATCTGGTATTCCAATTCGTTCTGTGGATAGCCTCCCTAATGGCATGAATTACTATGAAGTAGCACTCTGTTTGGATGCAGGCATTTATTCACTCCAGACTACAGATTCGTATGGCGATGGTATGAGTGGAGCTACTGGTTATAAGCTGATGATGGGTTATGGAAAACCAATGACTGTGGATGTGATGATGATGGAAGGTAATGAAGTGACTTCTGTGTTCTCAACTTATTATCCATTCGAGCTTGAATACACAGATTGGAAGGTGATACAGAGTGATGTACCAAGTGATTGGAATACTGTGAGTTTCGATGATTCCACTTGGAACACATACAAGGCTGCTGCCATTCCTTCCACTTCTTCAATCACAACATATATCCGAAAGAGTTTCACAATGAGTGGAGTGAATGATTACCAAGTGTTGAATGTTCAAGTGAAGTATATTGGAGGGGTGGCTGCCTATCTGAATGGAAATCTGGTTGCTCGATTCAATCTGGCTGAAGACTTTGATTCCAACACAGAATCTCTGGCTTATCACAATCCTGGTGTGTTATCAAAATTCCATGTGATTTTGGCAACATCCGGAATTGAGGAGGGCAGTAATGTATTCAGTTTCGAGATTCATCGTCATTTGGGTGGTACTTCTACTGCTCCTGTTGTGTTTAATGCTACTGGAGTATTTGGAGTTGAAGACTGTTCTACTGTTGTTGATTCTTATTCTTCTCTCACTTCTGATTCCTATAATTCTAATACTCTTGCTAGTATCATGAATTTGGATAGTTTCACCTTTGATGGTAGTATAACTGGAGCAGGTTATGTCGAATGGACTGTTGAGAATCTGGAAGGAAGCAAATGGAATTCTCTCATAATTCTGGGTGAACCAACTGAAAGTGATTTCATTATTGATGGCTATTATTCTGAAACAGAGAAGCGAACTCTTAAGTCCATCGCTTCTGCTAAGATTTCGAAAGCTAAGATACGTCAACCAGTATCTTTAGCTCTTCATGGCTTCTCTAAGTATCGTTGGGAGCCTACGAGTTTATCTTCTAATGTTTATTCTATCCTAGTGGCTTATTGTAAACCAGCTAGTTCTGGATGTCCTGCAGTGAATGAGTATCCAGCTGTAGATGAGGGAGAATTATCTCCTGGTCCTTGTGCTTCTGGTGCTGCGTATTCATATCGAGAATGTACTGGAGGCATGTTAGGAGATATAAAGGATGATACGTGTTAACCTTATGGTGTGTAGTTATGTGAGGATACTCCTAATGTTTGTTTTAGTCTTTTTATGGTGTTTTTGCTTAGTGAACCCATTTTCTTCGCTTTTCGATCATTTCTTTTTCACTGAATCTAATCGCGGAATTATACAGAAGCATTGTTAACAATAATCTTCTTTTGTTTCATCGGAAGCAACTAGAATTGATTTTATTAGCTGTTTTAAGTATCTAGTAGTCACTTCTATTCATAATAGTGTATGTCCTCAGTTTCATGCTTTTGATGAATTCTGTACATTGTACAGAGAGTGAAGGAAGGGATGCACAAGTATCATCGGAATCCTCTGTAGAAACAAACCGTATCGTTCGTTGTAGGGCTACATGATTAGAAACAGNTATGCAGCTGAAGTAATGATTCTCGTTTAGAAGGTGTTTCTCGTTTATTGAAAGAACTACTGGACTCAGATAGTGAGAAATCACCAAAGGAAAGGTTTCGTAAGAAGAACAAGATTCGAAAGCACCGTAATGAAGAACGAGAAGAACATCCGGAAGTAGATACAAAGGATACAATAGAAGTATTGGATAAATTGGGAAGAATGGAAATCATTATGGATAAACGAGGGGGGAAGTCCCGACTTGGTAATCTGCGAAAGAAGCATTTGAAAGTGTCAGACAAGCAAAGTGTAAACAGTGGTCCATCAGTGAAGGAAGATTTGGAGTCGATTCCTGAAACTACTGAAGCCTCAACAACAGAGTCGTTAGACGATATTCCGAGCTTAGGTCCCCTCAATGATTTGGATCCTAATGAGGATGCAAACGATTCTGATATTGCTGACGAAGACATTCCAAGTCTGAAAACCTATCATCCAGCGAAGCGATCATGCCCTGTATTTCTTCATCCAGAGGTGCACCGCCAGACTGTTGATATCCATCCTCTAATCACTGACAATGAAATGTATTCCATTCAATGTGTCTTTGTGAAGAAGACCGAATCAGTACCTTCAGAGGACTATCTCCTAATGAGTCTTATTCATAATTCGCCAATATTGCGTTCGATAGAGGATAATCCAATCATTACTCTTTCTGGCCCAGAATTGGCTACAGTAAAGCAAGTGGCGTGCATGGTTGCATCTTCGGATTTTTCATACTTTCCCGCCATTATTTTAAATCTTCCACTTGATGTTGAAGAGGAATCACCTGATCTCACAGTTTTCATAGAATCAGAATTCCCTAATTCAGTCCAATATCGGGTTGATACCACAATTCCTTGTTTTCTTTGGTGTGCTCCATTTCTGGTCGATTCTCCTCCCCCATCCGTCACAGAACTCAAGCATTATCCAAAGAGATACTTGCGATCTCAATGGTCATTCACTCATGATCATCTCCAACCTGAATCTCTCTATGACATGTATTGTTATGCTGAGAGTGTAAGGGGGTCACCAATGAAGATTTCATTAGAGAAAACCAAAGCGCCGTTTGAAACTCCTCGAGGTGGAGTTACATTTGATTATTGATATTTAGGCGAAATGACTATTGAAGGATGGTCTCTCACATCACAGGCTCTCCATTTCTCGATTCGTAGCAATCTTGATAAGACACCTGTCTGTCGCTTGAATGGATATTTGCCTGCTGACTCATCGAACTTGTATCCACAATCTTTCTTCTTTCCTACTGTAAATGAGGATAAGAATCATTTGGATTGTAACATTATCTATGATACTGTGGAGTATCATTATAGTCGAGATTTTGATCTGAAATCAAGATCAAATAATAGTGCCTTTTTCTGGATTCTGTTGTTTATGATATTACTATTAGTTCTCATAAGTCTTATTAT
>NW_014569047.1:0-4676 GCF_000743755.1 Blastocystis sp. subtype 4
TCAGGTACTTCTTCGAACCCAATCTAAATCCCTTGTTTGTAATAAACACTCTCTAGATCACAAACAGAGCATCCTCATCATCCTCTTCTGAAGTCTCTTTTTCCATTGTTTGTTGTGATACACCTCGTTTAGATCTCGAATTCTCACCTTTTCCTCCTCGTTTCACTGATCGTCGTTTTCCTTGACAAACTAAGCTATCTCCAGACGCAAAGGTATTTGCTAAGAGATGTTCACGATTATTATACTTGCGAGTGAATGAAGATCGAACCTTACTATCCACCTCTTCAAATCTACTCTTTGTTCCTTCCCATGGATATCCATTCAAACAATCAATCAGATCCTCTCGAGTTAATCCATATTCATCCAATCGGTCAATACACTTTTCACTCTATCCTTCATTCGAACCTTCCATTCATACATCACCATTCAACAAAGGACACAGTAAGTATTGATTCAACACTTCACTATAATCCAATGCCACAGTACTTCGACTAATACTCGTATGACTGGATATATGACTGATCAATCCCAACATCAATCGTTTCGCTTTTCCCATTCGTGAATTCTTGCCATAAAACTGAGGGAATTTAGTAAACACAAAGGATCCTGAAGCATAATTGGCTGCTCGTATTGTCATGCACGCTACAGTAGGAAGCAAAGACCATCGCTATGGATTAGAGATCCTACCATGACACACATTCTCACGTCGCATTATCGACTGAAATCGTTCTAGATCACAAATCCCATCAGCTGCAGCAACAATGACATCCATAACCCTGTCTTCAGAATAGTGTTTACTGTGAATGGAATCAAGATAGTTCTGTTCAATGATAAGTGGAGTCATCTCATAATCATTATAGAACATAGAATAACGGTCTGATAAGGAGTGGTTGGTTGCTCCCACAAGAAGTTGTTTGGCTATCTGAAATCCACTCTGGGATAGAAACGTATCGATGGAGAATGATGGTAATAGACTATCAATAACTGAATTGGAGCTAGAAGAAATGATTTGAAGCTTGTTGAGACTCTGTCGAATATCTCCACCTGCTGCTTCAACTAGAAGTGTAAGTTGATCAACAGTGAGAGGAATCGATTCTTGGTTACAGATATATTGGAGACGATGAATAAGATCTGATCTACAAGTAACAGAATCCATCCAATCATACTGTGTAGGCTTACTGAATGTAAGATCATAGCATGAATTAGCCAGAGAACGTACTTTAGGACTTTCACGATCATTACAAATACAAATGATTGGAGTTTGTGTTGTTTTGATGATTCTAATTAATTCTTGAATCCCTCCACGATCACCTGTACTCATTCCATCCACTTCATCCATAATAACCACTTTCTGTGTATGATAAATTGATCTAATCATGATCAATCTTCCAAATCCTACTGAGTCAACACACTATCTCTTAGTGCCTCTCGGATCTTACTCATACTCCGTTTATCACTTGCATTCAACTCGATAACCTCACGTCCCTGTTCCCTTGCTATTAGGTGAGCTGTAGTAGTCTTCCCAACTCCTGGAGGCCCACTCAATAAGGCTGCTCGGGCTCCTGGGTTTTGTCTATTCCATTGAATGACAGTCGTTTCTACAATGGAAGTCAAAGTGTACATGTACGGTGAATGTGAACATCATCCCATTCTTTCAACCACAATTGGAGATTTGCGATGACTTTTGGATTTCCAATAATCTCCTTGAGATTGTGCGGTGCATACTTTACGGTAAGAAGGGATGAAGAGAGAGCAATGTGATCTTTCATCAGTTCTTGTTCAGTAAGCAGTTCATTCTGTTCTTTCTCTTGTTTGATGGCTTCATACTTGGATGCTCCTTCAGGATTGCTATCTCGAATCATCTGAAGCAGGTCATCCTCGTTTATAATCTTCACTCCCTTTGCGATTGCTGCCTTGTACTTCGAACCCTCTGTGATTGGACGACCATCCTCCATCTCAAAACCCGCTACAAGATACTTTGTTTTTCCACTGACTGCGGAACGTTCAATTCTAGTGTTAAACCAAGCTTCGTTCCCTGCCCTCCATAACGAGAAATCAATTCTGAGACTTCTTCGCGAGTCAAACTTTCGTTTAATCCAGTTAGAACAAAAATAATTCCTTCGAGACACTGTGGCTTTCCTTCCGGTATCGGTTTGCTTCCATGTCGAGGAGGATCACGTTCGGGACCAAGCCACTTTGGTCTGTAACCACCAGATATCTTCCTCTTTTCCACTTTTTGAGGTTTAGGCGTCACAGTATCTGAGGCTGATTCTGCTTTCGTCCGCGAGGTAGCTTTAGATGACCTTTTCTTCTTCTTTGGAATTTCTTCTAGTTCGTCTTCATCCACAATGAAGTCCTTCAGATCATCTGCATCTTCCTCTTTCTTCGCCTTTGTTTTCCTTGCTTGCCGGCGTTTAGGCTTCTCAATAGGTTGTATCTGTTCTTCCATAGAATCTTCATCACTTCTACATTCAAATCCTATTCTTATAGATAGTACAAGACTGCCCGAACTGCCTTTCCTTTTTTGGTCTGTCTTGGCGACATTCTAGACATGAGTTGGTTAGATACTCCTTTACATGTTGTGAATCTCTTAGAACTACGAAGAGTTTCAAATTCACAATCTTTATTAGAATCACTTGTTTCTTGTGATGTCTTCTGAGGGTCTTAGAACTGAAGTTTCCACTGATATTCTGCTCTATGAGAACAAGGAAATGGGTGGAAGTGGAGTAGTCTTTGTTGTAGTGTTGTTTGCTGAATCGGTGACAACTAGGAAAATATTCCAGAGTTTTGTCAGAAGGAGCGCATTTCTGTTTCCATTCTGTATTCAGTATGTCAAGTTTTGCAAGAGTAGGTGTTTTTGATACCCGCTTCTTATCTTTCAGTCGTTTTAGCAAATTAATCACCAGCACAGATCGTACATGGCAACTGATTCTGAATAGTATCAGCAAAACGAAAGAGGAGATATCGACTCTGGAAGAGCTGATTCGAAGGAAAGTATTTGATATTTAACGATCTAAGGGCATAGGATGCTGAGGAAGAAACAAAATCGTTCTTTAGCGTTGCTCCTCTTCTCTTCCTGGAATCTACCATTCCTCCTCAGGACAAGTGTTATGTGAAGTTGAGTGTATTCATAGTGACTTTTGTGTCAACGATAGAGTACTGTGATTGTGGAAATGACCCTGGATGAAGCCTTAAAGTTCGCCAAAGAAAAACACGAGCGCTTAGTAAAGAATGAAGTGAGTCCATGGAATGGAATTGATCTGTAGGACATATTCCATAAACAATACAACTACTATCGGGACCAAACTACCATCCTGACTTTGAATATGAATCGCTGTCTTGCATTCCTTCAAGATCAAGTTGATGTGTTTTTATGCTTCTTATTGTTTAGATTGCAAAGGAAAAGAAGGAAGGAAAGTGAATTGAGTAGTTATTAATGGATTGTTGTTTGTTGGAGTTTCTACGTTTCCCCAGTATTGTTTCCTTTGAACGATGTTTGTGAGTCGAGTTGCCACCATGAGACCAGCTGGACTGGCTAGAATGTTTGCCTCGTCCATCAAGGACTATCCAATTGATGGCTTTTTCAATGCCAAGTCCTATGCCATTGTTGGTGCCAGTAATAAGAAGGGCAGCCTGGGTTATATTATTGCCGAAAACTTTGTGAATAAATACAAAGGTGATGTTGCTTTTGTGAATCCCAAAGGTATTTGTCTTCTTCTTGCTGGTTTGACGATTTAGGAGGTGAAGTATTTGGAAAGAAGATATATAAGAGCATCCAAGAAGTGGGTCACGAAACACAAGGAGCTGTTGTTGTTGTCGCGGCGAAATTTGCAGTTCAGTCAGTGAAAGAGCTTATGGAAAATGGCGCCAAGTGGATCACTGTCGTTACAGGAGGTTTTGCTGAATCCAAGACGAAGGAAGGAAAGGAAGCTCAGGTGAGTGAATATGGACTTGGGTAATGGTTAGCAAGCTATTGTCGAGTTGGCTAAGAAGTACAACTGTCGTATCATTGGACCGAATTGTATGGGCGTTTATGATCCAAACAGTGTTGATACTATGTTCCTTCCAGAAATCGGGTATTCCATTTGGGTGTTTGCTCACAAATAGACTTGCAAAACCTGGTTTTGGTCCTGTTGGTATATTCTCACAGAGCGGAGCCCTTGGAGTAACAGTTCTGAACGAATTAGCAGGCCGTACGAATGATGAATGGATATCCAAGTTTATCTCATTTGGAAATGCCTGTGATGTGGATGAGATTGATGCTCTTCGTTATTATACCTCAGAGCCAACAATTAAGCAGATCTGGGCGTATCTTGAAGGATTCCATAATGGTCCTGAATTCATGAAGGAGGTTCGTAAAACCACACAGGAGAAGCCTGTATTGTTGATCAAGGCGAATCGTGGTGCAGCAGGTGCCAAGGCCTCAGCTTCACATTCAGCTTCACTGGCTGCCAATGATGCTGTGTGTGATCAGCTCCTTCGTAATGTAGAGAATGATTGTGAGTGTAAGAGATAGAATGGAGTGATTCGTTGTGATGTGTGGAAGGATCTTCAGAACATTGGTACTGTTCTCCGTCATCAGTCACTGCCTCAAGGCCGTCGTATTGCTAGTGAGTGAAGATCATGATGGTTCATTGTTAGTTGTTACTGATGCAGGTGGGTTTGGTGTCTTGATT
>NW_014569046.1:0-4595 GCF_000743755.1 Blastocystis sp. subtype 4
GTGAGACTACTTCAAATCTTCTTCGTAACATTTGTCTTCCTGGACTGAGTGTTCCTAATGTGAACTGGAATGAGATTTGTATGTAAATCATGAATTGGTTTATTGTTTGTTTTGGAGTTCTCTAGTTTTTGTGTTTTTCTAGTTATAGAACTGAGTAACTATCATGATTACAAACACTATTGTATTATCCATTTGTTCAATAAACCCTCTATTAGCACAATACGATCATGTTTCCTAAACCACGGGGATTTCTAATTATGTATTTCTGTCCATACAAAAGCAGGATTATGAGTACTGAGGCTACCGATCTTAGATATATTCCTACAGCAGCTGATCTCTTTGCTGCTGCAACAATTATTGAAAAGAGATGCTCAGAGCAGAACATTGCCTTTATGGAATGCAAGACAAAGTGTGAGCATCCAAAGGAATGTCTTGCTCAAGCTCATGATGTACAAGAATGTGTTCTGGATACGTACTCTGTTTCCACCATTTCTGAGAACTAGATTGAAGGTTGTAAAAGAAAAATGTCCTATGGAGTTTTCAGCCTTTTCAGGATGTCTTGATCGTTATAACACTCGTTATGAAGATTGTCGCAAGACTCAGAAGAAGTTCATGGCTTGCTGGACTAAGGAGCCTGTCACGGAGGAGAAGGAGGAATAATGCAATTATAGATCTTACTATTTCGTCAGTTTGTGAAAACAAACCCATTCCACTAAATGACCTAGTAAATATTCATATAACTTTTTGCTTTCAAGGCCCGCTTCTTTTTCATCAGCTTCTGATTATAACGTTCACCATAATTCTCTCCTTTATTCTTGTTTTGACTCTGCCGACGATTCTGTTTCGCTGAATTCTCTCTCTTCTTCGATCTCTTTAGCTTCTTCAAGAAACGCTCGGACATTTGCTCCTCCTCATTGTTCTTATCCTCCAATACTTCTTCATAGGCTGTTAGAATGTGCTTCATAAATAAATTGGACTTTTTCACTTTCTCTTCCACGTCATGGTTGGTCGAGATTTCTCTGCATGCATCCATCAGAGCACTCATGTCAAATGAAGTCGAGTCCAGATTCGTAACATCAATATTAACTTCATCATTTGTTGTCTGTTCTGCAACCTATCAGTCATTAACTCCCATCTATGCAACGCGTTGAAATGATACCAGAGTCTGAGCTGCATCACTGGGAACTCCACAACCAGAAAGAGCATTAACTAGGTCACAGAACTATCAATAGCCTCACTTAATGTATCAAAATCAGTATCCATTACTTGAGAGTCAAATAGGAAAACCAGAATACCCAAAATCAGGAAACTCTGAGGAATTGAGAAAAACACTAATATTAATGGAATCCAAACCCATCTTCTTTCTGGAATTCACAATCTCGGTGACCTTCTCATAATCGTTGATACACACGGATGGATAAATATATACAGCTGGAATCAGATGAAAGTGAGCGATGTAAGTTAATTTATAATATACAGACATTTTCACTGACATCATTGAAAGGTTGGGAGCAAAAAATGTGCAGGTATGATACTGAAGTGATATCCTATTTTAGGTATCTTCCCTTGAAGCTATTGATGAAGATTGTTTGACTCCATTTGAAAAGATATATGGAGCCATCCTTTTGTTCCCCTACACAAAGAAATACGTAGAAAGATCAAAGGAGCTCTTCCAACTTGATCCTTCTTCCCTTCCTGGATTGTCTTTTGTTCCTCAAGTAACCCTTTTTGGTTTCACTCAGAGGTAGGTAAATGAGAATTCGTGTGGAATGATGGCCATTCTTCATGTTCTCTTGAATATCAATGATAGTACTATTATCGGACAGAGACTTTCGTCATACAAAGATTTTTTTGAGGGTGTAACAGCAGACATTCGAGGAGAATCTATTGCTCATGAAATCGACCTGATGGAAATCAACAACGATTATGAAATGCATCATCCTATTGTTCTGACAAATACAGATGAAAGAAATGAAGTAAAACTAGGAATATGCTTTCATTATAGAGTAATCACTATTGTGCATTTGTTCCATACATGAAAGTTCTCTATCAACTTGGTATGTCTCGTAATGTTTAATGAAATGTAGATGGAATGTTAAATGGTCCTGTGGTGTTAGGTAGTTTTTGAATCTGTTATCAAGAATAGAAAGTTTTGACACAGAAGTACAATATCGTCAAGCTCTGATTTCCACTCTACAGACTCGTATTCATGAGGTCTTGGGGTTCGCATCACTCTCTTTTCTAATTCGTAGAGATGATCCAAATTCGATGAATGTTGCTGTCTTGTTGGTCCATGAGAGCTTTTTATCCCAATACAAGCGTCGCTTAGATGCTGAACAGCGAACTATTTCTGAATTGCGGATGCAACTGACAACATGTTATTCTTGAACAGTTGAATTAGTTATTTCTAGGTAATAGTCCTGTTTTTGAGGCTGAACTCACTATGCATGAAGTAGAGATGATGAATACTTAACATTATAGAATTTAGCAAAGGAGATTCTTGCTGATATTGAAAGTGAACAGGAGAAAGTGAGAGATCGAAAAACAGAATGTGAATTGTAGGATCAAAGAGTGGATTAATACTAGAATGCGAATGAACTCTATTCCTTTCCTTAATGGATTATTGAAAGAATATGTATATGATGCAATGAAGAAAGGACAATATAACACTCTCGAATTTGATCCTATCTTTATTCGACATTATGATGATACCGGATCAAGCTTCGAAGACGGAACTATGGAAACGGATGATCCAAGTTTGGAATAATCGTGTGTTTGTTGACATTTGCGTGTTGCTTTTATGGATCCATTTTTACTATGAGTCCTGGTATCTACTCTGTTAGAATAGCTCTGCTCATTATTGTCATTCTCACTCTAGTGATGGAATGCCGTGTTCTCAACACACGGATACTCCTCTATCCGCATATTCTTGGAATTGAAGCTATTAATTTGCGTAATAAAACTCTCATTTTCGTGTAAGAATGTGATATTACTTCAATTCAGGTGGGTTGCCTTATGTATGACAATTCTCCTATTACTAAGTGTTTGATATGCTCGATATTATCTATATAGATGCTCCATCGAGAGAATCTTGTCTCCATACTCACTTCAAAATCCACTAAGACTGATTCAGTTCTTCTTATTTCCTGGCTTTCTGCCAATGTATCTACTCTAATAGGTTCATCAACTAGATTATAGGGATTGCCCTTGCAGTTCTTCTAAGTCGTACCAGGAGGTTTGATGGAGATAACATACTTCTCTCTCCAAAAAGAGAATCAATTGACTAGTCTCTCTACAATTCCACATATCATGTCAATTTTGGTGTGTATTCTTTGCGTCATTGTCAAACTCCTATAGTGTAACTTCTATCTGATTAAACTGGTCTTTGTTAATACGCAATAATATGAGTGATGAGAAAGAGCCTACTACTCATCCGAGAGTGAGCCCGTTGTGTCTACTATTTCTTCTCATTTTATAGTACAATCACATATGCACCTATTAAAAAAAGGATTCATACCGATATGACATCGATTGTTGTGGGTGATGCTCGAAAAGTATTATTTGGGTATGCAATAATATTTTCATCATTCCATAGTTCCGGAAAGCATCGTCGGACTGGAGTTCTGTTTAGAGATGATTCGTCTACAGAGTAGAAGTATTGAATGCAACTCAGTAAGTAGATGTAATGATGGAGAGGAAGCTGTGGAGTCGAAACAGAGAACTGTTGAGAGTGTTAATAGACGAATGGTGTGTCTTCAAGTAGCCGCCTTCATTTTTGATAATATTCCATCGTACGTCAGTTCGCCCCACTAATAGTCAGAATCTCTCCTCTCCAACTCAAGTCATCTCTTCCTATCAAAAAACGTGTCAAATGTACAATGAAGCTAGGGCATGACCAGTACTTAGCTGTCTTTGCGAATCTAGGAAAGCGAAAAGATCTTAGTCATTTAGCTGAGCCGCCAGAAGATGGTTCCCAATTTCGTCTCTATTAATGTGTAGCATTTGATTTGTTTTGCCAATATTGGAAACAAGATGGACGAACAAAGCACTTTTCAAAGACTGTACTACAAGAGAATTGGGCCCGATTGAGTAAGGAAGAGAAAGAACAATACGAGAGACAACTGGAGAAGGTGAAAAAAGTGTACAATAAAGAGTTTTGTCAGAATGAAGAAAAGAAGAAGATGGGTGTAGGTGCTATAGAAAGTCTCTGACTTAGAACCTTCCTTTGTATGAATCAAGGACGATCACTGATCTTTCTGAACTAGAAGCAATACTTGGGCCGATGTCTCTACGGCGCACCTTCTCTGGATATCGAACAGTTGCTGGTCAGATCCCTGTGGTGGTGGAAGTATATCCTCCATTGAAATTAGTATACGACGAGTCTGATCAGTCACTTCAGTTTCACTTTTCTGTTTCCAATCAAAAGGTTTATTCTATTTGTTAACAGTACTCTCTATGTTCATTTCACTTTCCTCAATTTCTGGATCTCATAATTGAACAAACAATGACTTATAAAAGGATCTAAGCCTTAATTCCCTTAGGCTGTTGTTGTGTGATACAGTGAATGTTACCTCCTCCCAGAATCACTTCACGAG
>NW_014569045.1:0-4617 GCF_000743755.1 Blastocystis sp. subtype 4
ATGTAGAAGAAGTGATATTGGAAACAATGAAAGGATTCTGGGATGATGCAATGGTTGTGTTAAAGTCGTCTATTAGTGATCATTTCATCATAGTGTTTCATCGAATCCTTCCATAGATCAATGTTTGAATGAAGTGAAGATACAGAAGGATGAGATGGTTTCAACTCTTGAATCCTTCATTGCTCACTTCACTGACTCACCTACAATGGATGTGTATCTCTTTCTCTCTTTACTCTCAGGTCATGATAAAGAAGAATTGATGATTGGACCTTCAGCACTGTTGAATCATATGAATGAAACTCCTGTAGGTGATTACTTGGAGATTATTCTGAAACGTCTTCAAACTCGTTTCTTTCTTCCTCCTCTTTTTTCCAATACAACAATGGGAGCTATTTCTGTCAAAGAAACGATTGATGAAGGACGAAGTCATATTCTCCAATTCCTTCTTCATTCTCCTTCTGTTCGTTCTATTCTTCTGGAGAGTGTTCATTGGACAGTAGTGAATGATGAGTCAGTTGCNGTTGCAGATATACAAATGAATGATACTTCAATCAATGCATTGGTTTCATATGCTCAAACATACAATATGGTGAAATCATCCAATTCGACATTCATGATTCATCATCTCATTCAGAGTGGATTGGTACATTTGTATACGTTATCTCCACAATTCTCTTCAAATGGATGGTCTGAAATACTTCCTTCTCTCTATCTCTCTCCTTCTCCTATTGCCTTACAAGCCTTTTCATCGCTTTCTGAAGATGTGAATCCTCTTCTCACTACACAACAATCGATTCTCATGATGCCACGACAATCCTTCCTTCATTCATATTACTTGAATCAGTTGAAGTCAGAATATCAGATCCTGATCCAGTTGCTNGAGGAATGGCTTCAGGGTTTAATTGAATTGGAGAATTTGAGTTCATTGTTTCTTCTGCATTCTCAGATGTTGGTAAGGGAAACAACAGATCAGCAAGGTTGAGATGAGATTGGAGAATGAGGAATAGAAAAACTAGAATTAGCAAGAGAGTGTGAACAGTGGTCAAATGAATTAGTTCAACAGAAGAAGAACCTTCATGAAGTCTATTCTAAGAAGCTCAAGGAGAAGAAAACATGGTGGTGATTCAAGGATTGTAGAATAACACAGGATATGACTTATTTCATAAGAACAAACACACTTCCTTTAAGCCAAAGGACTTGATTCCATTTGACCATGAACAAGATTAGAATAGAAATCACAAGACTTCAATAACTCTTCATGAGTACCACTAGCAACAATTCCTCCTTCATGAACAACGAAGATGATATCACTATCAACAATCGTACTCAAACGATGAGCCACTGTGATAACAGTACAAGGATGTGTCTTTCTCCATGTATTCAAAGCAGTCAAGAACTTCTCTTGATTCTCACTATCGAGAGCACTTGTAGCCTCATCCAGCAGTAGAATTGAAGGCTTACGGAGAATCGCACGAGCCAACGCCTTCATTCTCTTCAGCATGAAGTCTTGGTTATGTGATAAGAGGGTTGAAACCACAATTCAGTACACACAGCTATTGTATCTTGTACACTTCACAGCTCATCAGACCATCAATTGTTATCCAGAATCCTGTTTTTCTTTTGATCATTATTACTGATTAGGATCACGGGGATCCTATTGTTACTACTCATTCAAGATTGTACTATTCTGTTGTTATTTCTTTTATCTACACTCTCATTTCACTTCATTTCTATCGTTATCTCAAAAGTGGTGGGAATCATCATTCTTCTCCTCCTCATTCTATATTGTGTTCAAAGGTAATGAATTTGTTAGGCTAACTAATTGGGTCAGTTTTTTCTTTGATGAGTGGAGTTGAAATTGAATTGAAGGAAGTGAAGGGATCTCCATCCTTTCTTGATGACTATCATGTGAAAAGGATTGTAATGGAAAAAGAAGGTGAACCGAAATCAGGGAAAGGAACTGTTCATTATGTGAGAAATGGAAGGGGTTACACACTTGAAGTGGAATATGTCAATGGAATGAAGCAAGGAAAGGCTATTCTTCTCGACTCTAATCATATTGTTGTGGGCAATTTGACATTTTCCAATGATAAGTTGAATGGAGAATGTGTACTTCGAAATGAGAAGTATATGGTTGTGTTTCGTGGCGTGATGAAGAATGGAGTAAAAGATGGAGAATGTCATGAGTATGATGATGAAGGGAAAGAGATATGGCATGGCATTTATGTTGATGGAAAGAAAGAGAAGGAATTGTCTGCCTCAACTTCAGTAACCATTTCCAATCCTATTTCTGGACTCGTTTGGGAAAAGGTGAAGGATGTTAAGTCATTAAAGGGTTATTATCGTGAGATTGTTGATGGTAAGATGGTTAGTATTAGTCGAGTGAATGGAAAGAAGGTGAAGAAAGGAAAGTGTTTCGAGTTTGTTGATGGAACACTAGTGAAAGAATGTTTGTATAAGAAAGGGAGAGTGAAGAGAGTTCTTCGTGAATTCAATGGAGATGAAATGAAAGAATATGATTCAAAAGGGTTTCTTGTTTATGAAGGGAAGTATTCAGGGGATTACAAGTCATCATTCATACGAAATGGAAAAGGCAAGGAGTATGAGAATGCTGGAAAGGATTTGGTATATGATGGTGATCATGTGGATGGATATCGTGAAGGGCATGGTGTTTCATTTAAGAAAGGCCATGTTATGTACAGCGGACAATGGAAAGAAGGATATCCATGTGGAGAAGGATCGATTTCTGATATGAATGGGAATACTACGCATTCAGGTGTGTGGAATAATGGATACTTAGTTAATGGGTCCATTGTAGTTGACTTTGAAAGTGGAAAGCGAAGACTCTGTTGTGGTGGTTGTAGCAATCGTATGAGACGAGTTCGATTCCGAAAGTGGTGGAATCGGAGATCGAAATGTTCTCGTTTTTGGCTTGGATTGTTATTCTGGGTAGTTCTTCTATTTGTCTGCTATGAGATGATCTTAACTATGGTGATGATTCTGAAGGCTGGATTTCAGAGCGAATTGACAGTTGAGACATGTGAAGGATTCACTCATATTCCATTCTTCATGAAAGGGTTTGTAAGACAACTGAGGTTTTATGATGCATGTAATGCATCTCCATGGATAAAGAGATTGGATTTGAGTTCCTTCAAGAATCTAGAGAGTTTGACAATAGCAGGTAGCTTCAAGTATGTCACTTCAGTGACCATCAAAAGTAGATGGAGTTGATTAGATGAACCATTAGATTTCAAGAGACTGAAGTTACTGAGTATTGGCTATTCCTTTTCTGATGGTTGTTCTTTTGATATTGATCGTATTGATCGTTGATTAGCTTACTATCAGAATTGCATTCTCTTCAGTCCTTTTATTTCCGTGGCCCATATCGATCCTTAACTCTTTCCCAGTTTCCGGAATTAGAAACAGTGGAAGTATATGGAACAGGGCCTCTTGTTATTAAGGACTGTCGATCTCTTGTGACTGTTAAGGCGGGAGGAAGTTCCTCTAATATGTTAAGTGTCAAACTGTCAGGATTACCTTCATTGTCTATTCTGGAACTAAGATCTGTTTCTTATGAAGATTCTCCGGATTTTTCAGGTGTGAAAATGACTGTTGCATTAGTAATAGGTTTTCCTAATCTTCGAGAAGTTCGATTATCTAGTTGTACGTTCAAGAGTTCTGATAGTTTGATTGTTAAAGGTTGTGATTATTCTGATTGTTGTAATATAGATTTGTATCAACTGACCTACTTTAATGTGTTATACCATGGAATAATAGGGTTTAATGAAATTGTATTTGAGAGTAAGAGAGTCTATTCCCTGTAATATCAGATTTGCCAAGATTGAATACTCTTACCTTGTACTATGTCAATGGCAATGGTGAGAATTATGTGAAGGAAGGTTCAAACTGGATCTACTTCAATACACTACGGATGAAAGGTTCATATCACATAGAACAGTATCACAGATAGACTTACCATCATTAAACAGATTATATCACGATATATCGCTTGACTGTATTGGTATTGTCTATCTTGAAAGTAGTGCTTTATCAATCTTCTAAGCATTAGATATTCCAAACCTCAATAGCATCTCTGGAGAGGGTTTTAGTACTGTTCATACACTATTTCACAAAAGTGAGAATTGAATTGATCGTTTCGATCATTAGATGCCAATCAGCTCGCATCATATATTATTAAGAAAAGCCAGTACTTATAACTTTGTTGTTCTGATAATGATTGTTGAATCACATAATGGAGTCTAATTCATGTTGAGATAAGATACTATCCAGTAGTAGTGTTTTGACGCATGTTACGTATTTTTATTATCCAGACAAACCGTCGCAAACATGGGCCTCCAACCCTGGGTAGCTATACACGCTTAACCCTGCCCATAAACAAGCTCGAAAAGGCAGACATTTTGATCATAATTTGGAAACATATTCAACCCATTTCAAGTCAAATCATGGGCAACAATGAAGCACATAATCTTTGTTCTTTGTTTTATCACAATGAAACATTTTTGAGATTAATAAACAGTATGAGATTTCCTAATGATATGATTCAACGATACATTTCAGAAATGATAAGTCACCTATTCACAAACTATCAAACAACAC
>NW_014569044.1:0-5473 GCF_000743755.1 Blastocystis sp. subtype 4
CTGGATACACTGATAGTGTCATCCGTGTGTGGGATGTCAGAGCCTAAGTGTGGATCAGATGAATTGTATATTTGTATTATTGGGTTGGGTTGTTTGTTTAGTCATTTGTTAACAAATCATCTTCTGCAGATTCTTTCACATGAATTGGCAACAGACACTACGTGAAGGTATGATTGTGTACTGAATTCGATGTAGTGGTTAACGATGCCTGTGTATTACTATTGTCTTTCAATTCAGGAAAGGCTGTATATTATTGACATTATGATGACTAGTAGCGGCCGTGGAATGAGTTTTTCACAGAGTTTACGATTCCTCCAACAAGTGGATATCATCTGGAAACACGGATAATGACTAACCTGTACTATTTCATGATCAACTACTTACTTTTTATCGCTTGTATTGTTGTACTCCACATGTCGTCTTGGATTTCTTCTTTCATTTCTAGGATTATTGATCCTGTTATATCTCTAGTGTATTTGTTTATTATTAGTCTGGCTTTGTTTGAATAAGGTAAAGCATTCATATCTAGGGTTCTCATTACATTTCGACGAATCCGAAAACAAAATCGAGTGGACGAACCTGAGCTCTTTTACATTGCTGTATATGTTGCAGGTATGTATATGGATTTGGGTTAATTGCTAGCTGTTTTACTAGTACTTATCCTAACAAGACACTTCTTTTCATTGGTTCTTGAATTAGCCTTCTGTTGTCTGTGTATTGTCTGAGGCTTTTGTATGATTGTAGGTATTCTAATACATGCGCTATTGAGAAAACGATCGTTGAAGAGTCGAATCGCTTACAAATCATGTACTTGGCCGTGGCGGGAGAACAAAGGAATCTACTTGTCAGAAGACTCATCTGAAGCAAACGAACATACGTTTCTTTTAGCGAAGGATGGGATGATAAACCGTTCTCCTACTTTTGTTAGTGAATGGATTGTTTGTAATGCAACAATACATTTCAGAGAGTTAATTACAGTATGCAAGTCAGAAGAGGAAATGCCCTGCTTCTCTAACACAGAAATAAAGTGACTCGTAATACGTTCTACATCTTCAAGATAGTGTTTGGTCACTTCATCCATATCCGAATATCTACCACTCAATTCCCAGAGACGAAACTACAATTGTTCCTTCCTTCGACTCATCTCACTACTATACACATCAAATAATTTAAGAATAGATTCTGTTCCTATTGAAGATGGTTGTGGGACTGAATTAGGACTCACTAATCGAGAGTGAATTAGCGGTGAAGATGGATCAGTCCCTGATTTGGTTCGTAATCGAGGAGGTGAAGAGATGGGATTAGATAAGCGACGAGGAGCTGGGAGTGATGTTGTTTCAGTTAATTGAGGACGTGACTGATCGGGGTTTTCAAGTTCATGTTTATGGTATAATCGACTTTCTAATTCCACTTCAAATGGTAACTTGGAATGATAATTCTGTTTCCACTGATTCCACCTTTGAATATACATAGCATTTGTTAACACCGAATCTAGTGATCAAAGGTGATAATTTCATACGATTCACAGCATCTGTATATTCCCACATTCCTATGCGATCTGGATTAGTTGATCGATTCACTTGAACTCCAAGTTCAGCAAACCGAGAATTCTTCAGTTCTTCTTGAATGGAGAGTGTAGTCTACATATGAATGCAGAAAAGGTTCTTACCATCAGGGCCTGCTTGTAGGGCAGTAGAATTCGCTGTTGTTCCCGTCGTTCCAGAGATCCACACTGAGATGCATTTATGATAGGGTGAGGATTCGCGAGTGGATACGAACTAGCAGTGACAATCAAATCTCGAAGGTGTTGGACATAAGAAGAAGAGACCGAAGAAGGATTCGATGTCTTGATGACGTATGTCTTAAGGAGATGTTGAATGTACTAGAAATTAGAACGAAATGAGATTCAAAACGAGTTCTGAATTCTGGATTGTTTGATTGTATATGTTCTGTAGGGTTTGTCGTAACCGTGTTAGGTTTGTTCGTGATAGAGAAGCGTCCACTTCATCTTCGCATTCTTGAGATAGGACAAAGGTGTCACTGGAAGGAGATGGGCGATCCGACCAGAACTCGATTGTACAATAGGGGACTTCAAATTGTTGCAAGAAGAACTGAGTATCCTTCACACGACTTAGTTCCCATCGAAGAATTACATCTATACCATTACAGAGTACAAACAACTCAACTTCGAGAATTCTCTGTCCAATACATGTATTCTGGCTCGATGAAAACGGATCCTACACCAACAGTAACCTACATCAGAACGACTCAAAACAATCTACATTATCGATAATCAGAATGTAGTTATCAAACGTAACACTGGAAGAGGCTGGTAACTTTGTAGTACAATAGCATGACCATTTTGAACTCGATGAAGATGGCTTATCACCTAGAATCGACTAAATAAAACCAATAAAAGAGTAATACATCTTCAGAGTCACTTGAAACACAATGCAAGGATGATGGATGAGCTATGGAATAGTATGTAAATTGAACCTACTATTTGGGTCATTTGGTGGTACCTTTGGAATCGATTGATCATTAGAATGAAGTTCCAAGGCACTCCTGAGTTCATCAGGTGTTGCCAACGATGTCCTTCTACTCATCGTATTCAATCCTTGGAATACAAAGATAGGTGAAAAACTAATTATCATATCTTCCTTTCTAGTACTATGTATTTTTGCTGTTTATTTATTATATCGGTACTCGTATGCAAATTCATATTATTACAGATCCTTGCGCTGACAGATTCATCGATTGTGTATCCCTTAACGGGAGATATCAGCAATGGATATCTATCTGTGTCTGTAGAAGTGGGAAAGGACAATCAGTCCAAGAATGGAAATGTGTTCCCACTCCTAGTTGTATGTTTGAGGGATCTAGATTCATGTGCATAGGATGTTTCATCTTCTGCAACGATGATTCCTGACAAAGACTGTACATCTTGTAAGCAGGATGTTCTATATGACAGCAGTCAATCCTCGCATTATGCTCCAGTAACTTGTAGCGATGACTTTTGTCAGATTGGTATTGTTTTGACTAGAAGTTCATTGTAGCATTGACAGAATACTGTCCTGTGCACCACACATCGGATAACCGCTGTTGTGATTCACATGATAGGAATCTTTGTTTGTGGGATAGTACCATCCAGTTCAATACGAAATATCCGTAATTTCATTTATCCTAATCTATTTGTTTAGAGCTTCTGGAGGCATTGTTCGTGAAATGGTGACGGTTAGCAATGTGACCGTGGAAACTCACATTATTGACATTTTGTATTATTGGAATGGAAAAACAATCCATAGAGACTCTGAATTTACGAGACTTCCAGGAGATAATGTGGGCATTCTGGGAATTGGTGAGAAGAGTTGTAATCCTACATGTGTTGCTCCAATTTATCACGATATTATGAAGTCTATAGACCCATCATGTAGACTCGAGTGAGATTGTGAATTTGTAGATTCAGAGAAGGATATGAAAATATCGATCTGTTTTGGTAGAAAAGAAGGCTATTTGGTGTTTGGTGATATTGATCCATCCATACAAGCCGATATTCCAGTAATCTCCAAACAGAGAGTAGGTGAAGTGGGATATACGTTCGATGTTCAAGATCTGCTGCTTAATCACGAATCTTTCACTGGAATGACAGCAGTAGGACCAATTGTTATCTTCGAGTAGTAGATTGGTATTTCCCGTGTGGCTATTCTAGAGACTGCAGTTAAGGAGATCCAACTTCCCCAAGACTTGTATGATTTGTATCGGAAGAAGATGGAGAAGGAGTATTCGCATCTCCCTGGTAGAAGAATGTGAGTGAATGAACTTGAAGGTGTGGCAAGTGGAGAGATTTTTGAGAACAAAGGGATTACTAGCGTTGATGGCTTCCCAACTTTTGACATCCACATTCCTGGAGCAATATTGCGTATTCCTCCCGAACTTTACTTCATGACAGAAACAGTCAGTGGATCTGAATATTACTTTTTACAGATCATTCCTAATGTGTTTGAGGTGATGAATGAACTTACTGTTTATGTATAGAATACGGTCCAAATTGGGTTATGCGCATTACGAGGGTTTGTAACTACATTTAAGTATGACACTGTCTCATTCTCCATGGTTAATCATGATTTTTGTGGAAGTGGGATTCTTTGAATTTGATTCACTGAAGAGGATGAAATGATATCTGGACTCGTTGAAGTGGCTTCTGATAGCAATCAGAATGATCTATGGCATCCAGCGATTATACTTTCGATTTCGTTTTGCCTGCTGTGTATAATACTGATGGTATATCTGTGTTGTAATCCAAAGTCAAAGAAGTGAGGAATTGATATTATGTTTCAGGATAGACTGAAGGTGACTGAATCCTTTAAACCAACACCACAGGAGCCATTTCGAGATACTCAACGTACCAGACTGTTGATGGTGTAATGTGATAGAGAGTCTGATGTCAACAGTATGATTAAATGATATATTTAGTTATTTTCTGTTTATTTGGAAAGAAAACTAAATGAATAGTATAAAATGAAAGAAAAGAAGGAACTCATAATGAAAAAGATAGAGAAGTGATAGTATTAAATGAGGATGAAAATACATAATCGTTGCCGAAACAGACACATAACGTATAAATCTTTCGCCTTTTACTAAAGATTTCCGTGTGTATGTTTCATTAAAGGCACATTTCGTTGTTTCTTTGCCTGATATGATCAGGATTGTTGAATTGAATTGTTGATATTGGTTTTGTTATTGAATGATGATATTAGATACAGTTGACTTTGTCTTTGAGTATGAGAAATTGAGTATTTGAAGAGTATCAAATGAAGAGTAACAGATTTGATTGATTGTACTATTCTTAACCACAAACAGGATTACATATCATTTCTTACCAAACCTATTCATTCGTCATCATCATAATTAAGAAAGTGATTTGTTTTCATATTCTATAATTCGATTTCATTCAATAGTAAACAAATCACTTTCGTTTATCACAATATCATATTCTATGTGAAATACTAATTGCTCTAAAACCGCGATTCTCATATTCTCCATTTGTGGTTCCATATTATTCCTTGTAAAAGAGGAAATAGAAGTGTAAGTGGAATGAATGGATGTTGTTTCGAGGATTAGTCAAATTCGGAAACCTCAAGCTACTATCGTGGCTGATGATGACCATTCTGAGGGAATGAGAAACATCTTCATTATTTATTCTTGAATATATCTAATGAATGTCTAGGATCTAGTAGTAGGTTTAGTTTTGTTTGTTGTGTATTATCCTTTCTATCTTATTGGCACACATTCAATCAACGATTGTAGTACTATTAATGATATCCATTTGCAGAGGGGTACTTCGATCATGAACTGTTATTCCATGAAAGAGGACACTTAATTGTAAGTGTTATGATGTAAACTTTGGTGACCTCTTTGGGAGACATTGTTAGGTGGGGAGTTCGGCTGGGGCGGCACATCTGTTAAAGAATAA
>NW_014569043.1:0-5186 GCF_000743755.1 Blastocystis sp. subtype 4
CGAAACAACCAGCCACCATTCCAGCCACCAACAAACCACCAAGAGGAATGTTACCATGCTCATCCTTGTAGTAATTCTGAATTGTAGCATTCAGAGGGAAGAAAATCATCGAGTAAGGAACATCTCGAAGCAGAGTAATTGTTGAACCCTTATACATTCCCTTCACACCAAGCTCTTTGCACACTATACTCACACTCATCTTTTATCTATACCAGACCACAGACCCGTTCGCTGCTCCTTAGGAAGAGTTGCTTGAACTTGCATACGGATCTTCGTGATTTCCATAGGATTCGTAGCAATCACTTGACAGAATCCAGCACCTATCGATCAAACTACAACTCCTCTATTACTAGCACCAGCGAGAATACCATTGTACCAAGCAACATTACCATTCTCATCAGCTGTCTGCTCTCTCACAAAATCATTCACTGCCAACTTGATGGCCTTCTCAGGTGTCACTCCGATGAGATTTGCCAGAATACCTCTACCAAGAACACAACTTCCTAACAACAAACCTGTAGAGACCGGAAGGACCTTCCTCTCTACAAATGGTCTTAAAGCAATCCCAAGGACCCTTATACTTCATTGGTCCTGTCGTCTGTCTCTATTTCTCAACTCTTCCAACCAAACTCTACTTGAAGACGAGTCTTCACCATATCCAGAGGATAAACAATCGAAGTACCCACAATTCCAGCGATACCACCAACGACAAGTTTTTGAAGAAAGGGGACCTACTCCATCAATGAATCTCCTATATACCAACCTTTTTGACCTGATTATCAGGCATGGCTCTTGGAGAAGCAATAACGAGTTAGTATTTGAAACGTGGAAATGATGGTTTCTACTGTAGTCTGATTCCTCCTATCCCGCTAAGAATGATGAAAAACCGCGGTTCTACAGAAATCGATAATCAACAAATGGAGTATCTGAATAGAGAGTATGGAAATGGAATCGATATAACACTCTGAGTGTTGATAGTAAATGTTCGAGAAATTAGTTCAATGTCCTTATGATGAATTGGACATCCTCCTCCTACTGTTCTAAAACTCAAAAAGGCCTTCAGAACCATTCTTTTCATTGAAAGAACAAATCTTGATAATTATAAACCACTGAACATGTCTTCTTTTTAACGATGATTTCTCAAATCTGATAGAGTTTGAAGAGTCAATTCTATGTACATTGTACTAAAGGAGAGTTTATTGATAGTTGGATTCATTCAAATACTCATTGTCTTCGAATCTCTTGAAGGAAGCAAATGGATAATAGTATGTATCAGAAGAGAATTGGGTCACAACTAGTTGACGAAGAAATCCGAAAGAACCAATTGGAGCGAAAACTAGCTAATGGTGAAGTAGCTGCATTTGGAGAGAAATATCAAGGTCAATTCGATCGAGACCTGTATGGTGGAGTGGATAAAGGTATAGGAATGGATTCGGAGTTGAACTTGTAGACAAATACAACGAAGAGATTATTGAAGAAGATGAATTGGAAGCAAATGAGGTTGGTGATTATTCTGGACTGTAGAGATTCGAAGGAGATTGTGAGATTGTAGACATCCTGCTACAATCAATCGACGACGTAAAGAAGAAGCAGATCAACGTGAAAATGAGATTGAAGATATGCGACAGCGAGGGGGAAGTGGTTTGGTGAATACTCGAATTGCTGACAGAGAAAGTGATTATCAGCGTCAACGAATTAAACGAATGTTATCACCTGAGGTAGGTTGTATTCATGGAATTCTTAGGATTAGAGAAGCGATCCTTACAAGGATAGCGAACCAGTTCGTGGTTACAAGGAAGTAATGCGTGAGAAACTGTTGGATGAGGAGGAGAGTCGTGTATACAAACAGATTCTGGAGAAGCAACAAGAAGAGCAAGAACGTCAAGTGTGTATGATGGGAATCTATCATAATTAGAGTCAGAAGCGATCTGAGGCCTCTACTGATAAGACAGTTTCTTCTACAGATAGTGTATGGGATGCTCCTACGCCTAGTTGGATTCTTCTATAACTTTCATGTGTAGCTCGTGGTTCTGAAGTGGGAGAGACACCATCTCGCAGTAAGTGGGGTGAGACACCTGCTCGTGGGAAATGGGATCAAGGGGAGAAGACGATTGGAGATACGCCTGGAGCGAAACGTTCTCGATGGGATGAAACCCCTGTGAGTCGAGCCTTTGGAACTAGTACTCCAGGTTCTGGTGGTGTGACACCTGGAGGTCCAATGACTCTGTGGCAACAGGAGATGGCTTGGCGAAATCGTCCATTAACAGATGAGGAGCTGGATCAGTTGCTGCCTGGAGGTTATCGTATCGTGGTTCCACCTGAGAGCTATGTAGAGATAAAGAGAGAATATGAGATGTAGAAACCAAAGGTTCAAAGGAATCACAATCTAATGAGTACACCCACTCCAATGGCAACACCAGGATTCAATATTGGTGACACACCTACACGTGAGGTGTATGGTATGATGACACCAGGTAATAGAGGGATACAGAATGAATCGTAGTGGTTCAAGAGGTGCCTCTGTTTGCTCATGATCAACAACAATTTGCAGATCTGTTGAAGGATGTGGATGAGGCGAATATGACAAAGGAGGAAGCCCGAGATCGAAAGATCATGATTCTTCTACTGAGGATTAAAAATGGAAACCCTCTTCAGAGGAAGGGTGCTCTTCGTCAGATTACAGAAGGAGCTGTTAGTTTTGGAGCTGGTCCTCTGTTCAATAGGTGCGTGAGTATAGCAAGAGAATGATTTATAGAATTCTCCCATTACTGGTAAGTACAGAACTGGAGGATCAGGAGCGTCATCTCCTTGTGAAGGTGGTGAATCGAGTGTTGTTTAAGCTGGATTCATTAGTCCGTCCATTCGTTCATAAGATTCTCGTAGTAGTCGAACCCATGTTAATTGATGCTGACTACTATGCACGTGTTGAGGGTCGTGAGGTGGTATCGAATCTAGCAAAGGCAGCTGGTCTTGCATATATGATCTCCTCAATGCGAGAGGACCTGGATAGTCAGGATGAGTATGTTCGGAATGCTACGGCTGCTGCTTTCTCCGTGGTTGCTTCAGCACTGGGTATTCCTGCAATGATTCCATTCCTGAAAGCTGTATGTCGGAGTAAGAAGAGTTGGTTGGCTCGACACACTGGTATCAAGATTGTGAAGCGTATTGCTGAGTTGATGGGTTGTGCAGTATTGCCTCATCTCCGTCACTTGGTTGAGTGTGTGAAGGATGGAATCACAGATGAACAGCCGAAGGTCCGAACGATTACTGCTCTTGCTCTGGCTGCATTGGCTGAAGCTTCCTTCCCTTACGGTATTGAATCCTTTGACTGTGTTTTGGCACCTCTGTGGTCTTCAGTGAAGGTTCTTCGAGGCAAATCACTGGCAGCCGTATTGAAAGCAGTGGGTTTCATTATTCCTCTGATGGATGAGACACGAGCTTCTCAATACATCGATGATGTGATGTATATCCTGGTCCGTGAATTCAGTACTCCAGATGAGGAAATGAGGAAGATCGTTATCAAGGTAGTGAAGCAGTGTGTTCAAACTGATGGTATTGCTAGTGAAGTGAGATTAGAATGAATGTGTAACTGATAGTATATCAAGGAGTCAATTGTCCCTGAATTCTTCAAACATTTGTGGACACGACGTACTGCTGGGAATCGATACACAAGCAAAATCCTTGTAGAGACAACAAATGAGATCGCTCAACGAGTGAGTATGAGGAGAGAGAGTAAGGATTTAGGTAGGAGCTCAGGAGGTGATTGCTCGTCTGGTACCGTGTATGAAAGATGAGAATGAGTGGTTCAGGTATATGGTACTCAACAGTATCACATCTGTACTCTCCATGTTGGGAGCTTCAGATCTGGATCTACGTCTTGAGGAACAATTAATGAATGGGCTGTTATTCGCTTTCCAGGAACAGGGTGGTGAAGACACATCTGCCCTGATCAACTGTTATGGAACAGTACTGAAGATGCTGGGTATTCGTGCTAAGCCCTATATGGATGAGATCACCTCTGCAATCAAATGGCGACTCAGTAATCGGAATGCGAATGTGCGTATGCAGGCAGCTGATCTGATTGCTCGAATTGCTCCCTCAATGAAGGCATGTGGTGAAGACAACGCACTGAAGAATATGGGTCGAGTGCTATTTGAGTATTTGGGTGAAGAGTTCCCTGATGTGTTGGGATCCATTCTAGGCGCACTCAAATCTATTGTGAATGTGATGGGGATGGAGGAGATGGAACCTCCTATCCGAGATCTGCTCCCACGATTAACACCAATTCTCCGAAATCGAAATGAGAAGGTACAAGAGAATTGTATTGATCTGGTGGGTCGAATTGCTGATCGTGGTCCTGAATTTGTTCCTCCAAAGGAGTGGTCTCGAATCTGCTTTGATTTGCTGGATATGCTGAATGCAAAGAAGAAGTCGATTCGACGAACCACAGTAAACACGTTTGGATACATTGCCAAGGCCCTGGGACCACAGGATGTGATGTACACACTCCTCAATAATTTGAAGGTCCAGGAGCGACAAAACCGTTTGTGTACCTCGATTGCTATTGCTATTGTAGCTGAGGCCTGCGAGCCATTTACTGTGTTACCAGCTCTTATGAATGAATACCGTCTACCTGAAATGAATGTCCAGAATGGCGTATTGAAGGCTCTCTCCTTCATGTTTGAGTATATCGGAGAGACAGCAGCCAATTATATTTACAGCTGTGTTCCTCTTCTGGAAGATGCGCTTATGGATCGAGATCTGATCCATCGTCAACAAGCGAGTGCAGCTATTAGTCATCTTGCTGTAGGTGTATATGGAGAGGGATGTGAGGATGCGATTACTCATCTTCTGAACTATGTATTCCCAAACATCTTCGAAGTATCACCTCATTTGAACAAGGCTGTCTTGGCTGCTATCGAGTCATGTCGTCTGGCATTAGGTCCTCCTGTGGTCCTTATGTACGTGTTACAGGGATTGTTCCATCCAGCACGACGTGTGCGTGAGGTGTATTGGAAGATTTACAACAATCTATATATCTATGGAGCAGATGCTCTCACGATGGCTTATCCTCTACTGGAAGATGATGGTGTGAATACGTATAGAAGGGATTATATTGAGATGTTTATATGATATGTTTGTTACAATCATTTGTTCACAATTCACTTATATCAGTAACAAACACA
>NW_014569042.1:0-4540 GCF_000743755.1 Blastocystis sp. subtype 4
ATTTTTAGATATGGATGTGAAGCCGATTTCGGAGTATTCGAGTATGTTATGCTGTAAACCTGTGGAAAAGGATGAATTGCTGATTATCGAGAGACCGGTATTGGATATTGTGGAGAATCTACCAAAAGTGGTGTACAGACGGAGATACGGTATTTAGTCTTTTACGATTGTTCTGTCGGTTTGTTTGTTTGAGATTGGATTTGGATAATGGTACAGTCGTGGAATGTAAGTGACAGGAGGAACTGATCATATAGAGTTCAGGTGTCCGAGGATTTCTAAAGGTTCTCTTCTGTAGGAGAGAGCGTCGAAAGATTCTTCCTATTCTCCAATTTGGAACAGTTTCTGAGATCCCCTTTGCTGCGTCATTTTATCATGAAATTATCATGTCGTAGACTTAAAGAATGTGGAATTAAGGCTGTGATATTTGATAAAGATAATACATTGACACCACCGTATTCCTTCGCCATGGATCATCGAACTGAATCTACAGTACGGCTATGTCAAGATCTATTTGGATATGATCATGTTGTCATTTTCTCAAATTCTGCAGGTATACATTGTCATTGGTGGTGATGTCAAGGCTCGGATGATGACAAGGATCATCTCCAAGCAGATGCTATTGAAAGTGAGCTTAAAATAAACGTAATCCGCCACCATAAGAAGAAACCTGATGGTCTTCTTGAAACGATCTCATTGTGGCCTTCGATTAAAGAAGAAGAGGTGATGATGGTTGGAGATCGCTATCTGACAGATATTTATGGTGGTAATGTGTATGGATTGTTAACTGTGTGTGTAAGGATTATAACAGAGGTCAATGATAATTGGGGAGCAATTTTTGTACTGATTCTGAATTAGATTTATTGTAGGGAAGACGGATTGAGCGGTTACTTCTGAAGATGTGTTCCTGTCAGCATCTTAAACCTTTGTACCATCCAGTTGCACAAAAATACTTTGAACAGCAAATGTGAAGTGTTTGTGACAAATATGATAGATCTCACTACAATGACAAGTACAACCGATCACAGGACATTCAGAATGATTCTTAAACCAGTTTGTAATGTGTGAATAATGTCCTCCATGATGACATGCATAGCACCATACGAGCCAGTCTGATGAATCTTGCATCACTATTTCTCATTCTCTTCATCGAATTTTACCTGTAAGTGAGCACAATGAACAAGTGAATATCGGTAGATGGCAAGTCATACACACTGGAGCCACAGCTGATTGTGGTTTCCATGTAGTTGTGTTTGTATTTAATGGAATCAATTTAGTATTACAGTTTGGACATACAATCACCCTATATATCATACAAAGTACTAAGTCCTACCCAGGTACAAATCGCTCACTTTGTTCTTCCATCTCTGTTAGAATCTCTCCATATTGTGAGTAAACATTATTTTCGAGAATACAACGTTCACAGAACAATTCGGAGCGTTCCAGTAAATCGAGATAACTAGACGTAAATCACGGGAATTTCATTATACTTGCGGATCCATAATCCACTCACACTATATACTTCTCCATTGAAAAAGGAGAGAATGGAGACTGTTTGGACATCTCCTGTCCTATTTACGTAGTGCTATGTGAGAGGCAAGGTAATCAACTCACTTGAAGAAGAGGTCGTAATGCAGCAGAATTCATTCCTATTAATGGAATTCCTAAGAGATATCCTTCTTTGACAAATAGATTCTCCAGTGCCCTCACTAGCGATTGAACTTCCATTTCATTCTTACTGTAATCTAGCAAACATGGTTGCGATAGATACCGTAGCATAACAAATACATCCTCAATTGTGATTAAGGACCCATCCTATTCCTCATACATCGACATCGAGTATACTGAAGTCGTAGCCAGATAATTCAATATTAATCGATCATTTTGATCTCTAACACGCAGATAGTTGCTATCATAGTCATAGCGAATATACATCAATAAGAATTGAAGTGTTTTGAAAATGAGTGGATATTTATCTTTTCTATTGTTTATATTCCAAAATCAAACAAAAGTACGTATAATATGACAACTGTAATGAAATCGTTGCATCAACCAAACTCCAATCTCCTTTTGCTGTGCATATTGTTGTTAATATGTTACAAATCACAAGAAGACGATCAATTGTTGCTGCGACTTCAGTGGAACGTTTTCCTGTATTCAAGGAGGAAATGGTTTTATTTATATATCGAATTGCTTCTTCAAATTTACATTGAACAACAAGAAATAAAAGATGGTGGAATTCATTTTGTTTGAATTGCTAGTGATTACGATCTCTTTACTATTCTATACTTCTCCATATAGAATTGTAACATCACTCAATCTCTTTAGGAGTCGATCTTTGTGATCTTCACAAAAAACGCGAATTCTGCCATTCTTCTCTTCTATTCGTGAACAGTAACTCTCTCTCAATACCACGATATTCGGTTGAATAGCGTTCAAATACATCAACCAAGCCATTTTTTACCCATGTCTGTTCTTTTCGTAAACTGCTATTCTCTTCTTCATCCAATACCATTAGAATCTGAAAACATGCCCAGAAGAAGAATAGATCAGTATTTGCCGAATTGGAATCTTGACTGAAAGCTTCCGCGAAGATTCGATTATTTACAGATAACTATCATTCATCCCCTTTGTCAATCTCTACATCCATTCCATAATGTAACTTGCATCGCTGTAACATCACATCCAAAATATCATTTCCAATTATCTGTTGCGTATCTTCAACAGATAGGTTATCTCGAACGACACTAGAGATCACCAACTCTATGCATGCATACTATAACAAGTGGTTATTGGCAAATGACATGCATGTATATGCAACCGGGACCACATAGTCCCAACAAACACTTTTATCATTCATAAGATACACAACCATTCTGGTCACAATGGCATGTTCAAGATTGTCGACCGCACATTGTACTACACGTGCTGTTCCACTCGGAAACTCAAAAGGTCTCAATTCTCCTGTATGAATATTGATTATGGCAAAACCACGGGAATCAGCCACAAATAATTCATGTGTATTATACCAACTACTCTACAAATGATCGCTAGAATGAATCATCTACACAAAGAACATTCCCGCGGTTATGAGAGAAAGAAGCAATCAATTCCATTTTCCCACTCGTATCCACTTCAAATACATGAACATTTTGGGCTTCATTCGATACATTGTTTGAAGCAGTTTCATTATCCTTCTTCTTCCCACCATAATTCGCATCTCGGAATTCAAAGGCATTACCTCGAATAGGCGAAGCCAACGAATTACCTGCGTAATCAATAGGAATTCTCTGGTGTTGAGGACGCGTAAGGAGATAGCGACGAGCATCACTCCGATTTTCCGCTCCTATGACTGGAGATGAAGGAGTTTGGATAACATTATCAACAACAAGTGCAATTTGAGAATTTATTGTGGATAAGGATTTGTATGGATTGGCAACATTGTACAGAATACTACTAGAAGATGCTCTATAATGAATACAAAACAGAAGATCTACTGAATGGCAATAATTTGAATGTAATTCTCATAACCTACTACTAAGAGATCAGAACTCTCTTCTTTCTCATATTTGGTAGATCCTCCTAAATAAGAATAGTATGATTTCTGTCCTCTGGGAATAGCTGAAGAAGTATCTCTGTCTTTAGCTGGACTTTTGCGGTCAATCCAATGAAGAGAACGCAACACACGACTACTCGAAATTGTTCTTTAGATCAACATTCACCCATTCCAATACGGAACTACAAGCGTTCGTGTCTTGATATCTCGGATGTCAATACAATAGGTCTTTTCATCACGCACATATCCGATAGCAAGCTATGTGACAAGAACGCATCAACGGAAACATGACTTGTGGAGTGTCTCCAACAGACACTGATGCAACTCTGCTTCTGTAGGTCATGGATCTTGCTGTAGACTTCCTCTTTGAAGATTCCTCCTTTGCATGGACGAACAATCACATCACCTTCAAATCACCGAGAGCAAACAGATCAACCATTTTCCAATCCGAACGCGAGACAATCGCTGTACTCATTATGACCCCAGTCCATACAAACGACAGAGTCGTTAAAATACTGTTGGGAGCTGTGTTCCCGATTTGGATCAATTTCATAGAACTTTCCAGGTTGAGATAAATGTGACGAGTCGTAGAGACTAGGATACTGAGCGAAATCAATTGCATACAATACTAAAGCAGGATATTCAGTATAAACGATAGACACAATTCCTGGAAAAGAGTTTGACCACTTTATTAAGGAGACTTTCTGTGTCATTATGACTCTATTATATGTTCGAAGTGGTATGATTTTTAGTCAATCTACAGAGAAATATAACAAGTCAGTTTGGCCGAGTGGTTAAGGCGTCAGACTTGAAATCTGATGGGTGTTACCCGCGCAGGTTCAAACCCTGCAGCTGACGTTTTTTATTTCTTTCCATGATCATGTTCAATTGACTTCAACAAACACACTCATATACAATTCATTTAATGCTGTTGTTTCTTGTACTCAAGCATCATGTGATTATCAGGCTGAAGACCAATACAAGCTC
>NW_014569041.1:0-5227 GCF_000743755.1 Blastocystis sp. subtype 4
AGTATTCCAATCACTTGACACATCACTCTGTATCACCTTCCAATCTGTGTATTCAATCTGGAAAGGGAAATATGTTGAGAACACAGTTGATACATAGATTGGTTTCGTTCCACTGTTCATTTCCATGATATCCAACTCCATCTCTCCAACGTCAACAGTCAGAGTGTAACCAGATCCAGCAGACCAACCATCTCCATATGAATCCTTTCCTTCCAATGTGTAGATACCATCATTCAAACAGAAATCAACATAGTAGTAGGCACTTGCTACAGGGAATGAAGATACCGAATCCAACACAGTTCCTGAGTTTCCTCTTCCTTCATACAGCTTCCATGAATTCTCATTGGTATAAGAATCAGCTCTGAATCGAACAGTCATCAGACTCTTGCCATCGGTACACACTATAACTCCAACCGAGATAGTAGCAGTCACATCTCCTCCAGTCACTTTAGTACCAGTGATAGTGTAGGTCTGAGTAGCACTTTCAACAGCAGCAGTACCTGAGATCCAACCAGTGTGAGGATCCAATACAATACCAGCAGGAAGGGCAGGATTGATTCTGAAGTTCATGTAACGATCCGCATTCTCAGGAATCACTTCAGACATCTCAATATCCTTGTACACAGTAACTGAAGCATCATAAGTGAAGTTTGGAATATCAACCATCATGTTATCAGCAAACAGATCGAGAGATTGAATTCTCCAAGCACAAGCAGAAGAATCACCAGAACCAAAGTTCTCAAACTTGAATTGATTGTAAGGAGTGTTATTAGCCAAATAGATCTTTCTCTTCTGACCAGCAATCGAATAAGTGAGATCAGTGACTTCCTTCAGAAGAGTCCAGTCCTCAGTACCTGTATTGCGACCATAGAACTTGAATTGAGTTGCTTTCTGATTACTATATGTTGTTGAATAGTAGTTTTGAACCTGAATCGAACTGATCCATTCACGACGATTGTTTGATAGAGTCAAAGTCAGATAGTTGGTAGAACAGGATGAATAATAGAGGTTGGTTCCGTAATACATATCAATTGCACTGATTGCAGTTCCACTAATTCCAGACATACTTGCCGTAAGTTCCCACAGGTGAGATTCAGATTGTTCTGAAGGCATCAAACGAACCATTGCATCGAAATAGGATGTGGTGTAACTGTCAGCAATAGCAACAATCGCAATAGCAATCGTGTTACTTCCAGATTGAAGGAATGTTTACTGTTGAAGTTGGAACCTGTTTGCCTGGAAGAGTCACAACATTGTATATCAAGTCAGTATATGAATTGTCAACAGTGGATGAAGTCGACAAATCTCCAATCACTCCATTTCTCCATGCTTCATTTCCATTCAAATACACAATCACTCCATATTCAATCCAGACACTTCATTCAATGAGGCAATGTTGAATGTCTTCTTATACAACTGAATACGATTTGAAGAAGTAGGGAATGATCCTCTAGCAGCCTGTTGCCAACCTGATGTATCAGCATTATGCCAATTTGTAGGCACTTCACCCATCTTATAATACCATTGTTCTGAATCCTTGATAGAAGGACGACGAACATACACATTGTGAACATTGCTTTGATAGTTATCATATCGACCTTTCACAACCATCTCTTGCTCACCATCAGGTAACATATAGTACATTCGATAATACGAATTAGAAGCCCAGGCAGTAGAAAGAGAATAGAATGAAATATCGAATCGATCGACAGTGATACAGACATAATGAACCCACTCAGTGTTGGCAGGATGTGAATGACTAGACTGTATCTGATATAGAATACTATCATCAGATGAGTCACGAATACGGAAGTACTCATACTGAGGACTTGTTGTGTAACTTCGAGTGATCTTATAGAGAGTTCCCGAACAGTCAGTGAAAGCAATACTGAGAGTGGTCTGAAGCTGCAATGATCCCATTGTTGACGTAATTTGATAAGGAGTAGATGTTAACAACTGATCAGTCATACCAGAGATGATACAAGTATCGGGATCAATACTGATACCGTTAGGAAGTGCGGGAGAGATTGAACAGCCATAGTAACCGAAATCAGTAGGAGCAATATGCACCTGCTCTCGATTACGGTAGAACGAATACTGAGTCTCAGGATATTCAATAGACGTTGGGAGAGGACGATTACAAACAAGGAACTGGAGTTCATAGAGAATGATATTTCCAGACTGCGATGATTGAGCAGTAAATCGAATAAAGCTAAACTTCGGTGGCAGGGTCACCATGTCATACTGTTTCCACTGACTGGATACGTAGCCACCAGCAGTATTGACTAGAATCGTTTGCCAATTCGAAGTCGATGACTGAGATCCCTCAATCGTAAATGAGACTGGAGCATTAGTTGGACTTGAATAAGGCCAGATACGATACGAATTAATGAGTGGTATGGAAGTGCCAGTAAACTCAAAAGTAACGGTTCCAGGAGGAGTAGTGAGAGTGGCTCCACTGTTTCTGGTCCAAGAACCAGCATTGACTCCATTGAGGAATCCAGTAGCTGTAATGGTGGTGCTAGTAGGAGCAACATAACAGTTATTCTGCGTACTCAAACCAGCAAACAATGACAAGAAACTGTTGAACTGAATAATCTCTTGATAATCAGAAGTAAGAGGATGGATTTCAACAGCCAGAACACTTGACTGAGTGACTGGCTGAGCAGAACGAATAATACCATGGTAATCAAAAGAATTATATTCTCCAGATGCAAGAGTGGACGAACTAGGTTCTCCATCAGGCATATTATCACGATACACTTCATTTCCATTGATATAAGCTACAACACCATACCGATACTTCATCTGAAGTTCAAACGCAGCCATGTCATTAATTCCCTCGAATGTCTTACGGAAGTACTGAGTTCCAGGAGCCGACTGAGCAGAGATACCAAGAGTAACACTTGTCCAATCACTATCTGGGAAATTCACATCCTTCCAGTTTCCAGTAACACCATTCTTATACTTCCAATCAGAACCCAAGTTGATGGGTGAGTACAGAGATAAGGGTTCAGTTTGTGTTCTAGACTCTGTCATCATGACCTTATACATAACATTTCCGTTAATACCTTCAATCATGAGCCATGCACCATCCGACCAAGAATCACCAGCTGAATCGGACATCTGAAGTGTATACTGGTTATGATTCGAAGCAGTAATGCACTGTTCAATAACTCGTTCTTGATTATTCACAAGAGAAGGAGACGTGTAGACGACAGTTGAACCAGAAAGAATCTTGAACGACTCTTCGCCAGCCCAACTGGCCGTTTTCTTAGTCATCTTCACATAGACCTGATTTGAAGGACAGATCAGAGAACTAGCAAGTATTGCTAGAGATGACATAACAAACCTCAATAATACCGCATACAAGAAATAAAACAAATCGATTCATTTCAAATAAATAATGACTATGCTAAATGAAACATGAATAAGCGAATTCTAATAGAAGGCACGATCAGTGATGTGTATGATGATAAAGAAAATGACAATTACTAATGTTAATGTGTTCTCTATAATGGCAACACCGCTTGTTATTGAAAAATACTCTCATCCAATAGTACTACTAACTGTGAGCGACAAATTGATAATGAAATGATTACATCCATTAATGTATCATTATTCGATGTGAATCCTATCGGTAATGGATTATTGTGGACTGTAATTATCTCAGGAACCTAGAAACAACTTTTCTCTCTTGATGAACTCATTAGAAGCTAACATAGACCTGAGCCAAGAGACTACAATCTAGTTGCTCATACTGTTGAATCTACTTCAATGTTCACAGTAACTGAAACTGGGTACCATCCAATAGGAAGAGAATGAAAAAGTAAATGATTGGACAATGTAGTTGTATGAACAGGTGTCATTGATTTATTGATTATTATAGAAGTAGTTGGTAATTGTTATGATTCGTAACCATGAAAACAGCACAGTTTGGATAAACCATAGACTTGCCATCTTCGAAAATGTGCCGGATAATCACTGAATGTCAATCTCATGCTTTTGTCCTCTTGAAGAAATGATCATCTTGATTTGGTAACAAGCACTATTGTATTTACGATGAGATATCTATTTCCCACACAATTTACTAGGAAACTGACTAACATGAATCGACACATGTGTATCCAAAGACATAACAGAAAAATAAAGAATCCATAATATGGTTATTATCGTTCTAGATATAGAGAAGGCATCAAATTTGAGAGAATTCGCAGATAGCTGTTATCAAATCAAGTCATCATTTCACAATAATAATTGATATTTATGAATGGATCAGTTCGATTCAGGTTCAAAACTACTATTCAACAACATACAGTAATCAGAAAGCAACTCAGTTCAAGTTCTATGGTCGCAATACAGGTACTGAGGACTGGACTCTTCTGAAGGAAGTCACTGGTCTCACTTATTCGATTGCTGGTCAGAAGAGAAAGATCTATTTGGCTAATAACACTCCTTACAATCAATTCAAGTTTGAGAACTTTGGTTCTGGTGATTCTCGTACTTGTCACTATCTTACAGAGTAGAAGTTTCGATTATCATAACTATTATCACATCTTCATTTTTCAACCACTGATTTCTCGATCTCTAGAACCAGTCTTGTAACTAGATTGTAGTTCATATCGAACACTCATCTCCTTGTAGCGTTATCCAATAACTCACTATTATTTTTCCACTTATATCCATTATTCCATTCGCTATATATCTTATATCATTTGGGATCCCAATTCTTATAGGAGACGAAAAGAACCAAGAAATTTCCAGAAAACTTCTTGAAAAGCATAAAGATCAACCATTGTTCCCTCATACTAAATTTTAAATGTCAGAACGAGAAATCGAGCTATCTGAATCTGGAAATAAGGATAAGAAAGTCACAGAGACTGTAGTTGAGACAAAACAACAGGAAGTGCGGCCAGCATCGATATCTACTCTGTTCCTACGGTGGAGAACGAGTAATACTGTTTTTTGGATTTGCATGTACATGATTATCTTCTTTCTTCATTTCTAGTTGCTATTGCTTCGGGGATTCTAAATCCGTTGTCGTACATGTACTATGGAGATTTGCTGAATGCATTGATTCAAAAACCGCTGAATGCTTCTACAGTGGCTTTTGTTCTCAGTATGTTTTCATTATTTATGGGTCTATCTGCCATTTTTGCATTCTGTGAACGGTTCTGCTTGTCATTCTTTGCAGGTGGGTTTAGGAGTTGTCAATGATGTATAGAAC
>NW_014569040.1:0-4553 GCF_000743755.1 Blastocystis sp. subtype 4
AGAAGAATCACTTGATTCATCCAGTACATTGATTTCTGTTTGGAGTATTGTTTATGAAATCCTATTTGATTCTCATTCTCATCCTATTCATATTCACATATATCCTGCTAATCACAATAGGAGTTGATAATAAACACTGAACCATCTGTAGCAATCTTGAACTCAACAAGTATCATAACTTGATCCAATCTCCATTCATCAATCGATTGTATGTCTAGATAATTCAGAGTATCTTGAACTTTTTGATTAATCTGATAATGAACAAACAATCTCATATCCATTCTGAATCCATTCTCAGCATTCGATTGATACATCGAATTTGATTCTCATTACTACTATACTTAACAGGATGAAGATGATAGGAAGTCCTCTTCTTGTTACAACCATGATTACAAGATGGAATAACCTTGGCATTCAAACAGTTCATTACAACAGGAACTGCCATCTCTAGAAATACCAAATCAGAATACATTTCTTCAAACATCATTGATACAGAATTCACATCTCTTGAATGAACATAGAATGCATCACTCCATCCAATCATCTGATTCTTCAATTCCAAGCATTCACCATAATCTGGATATTTCAATCTCATCTTATTGGTTGCATTACTCAAAGCATCACAAAACATTATCCCTCTTTCATTCTTACGTCGAGTCCAGACCCACTCTGATAGTGGATGGAGGATCAATACAACTATCATCATTAATCAGAAAGTATCCTTTGTAATAATATCCATCCTTTCGAGGGAATCGATCTAATACTCTATTCAAAGACATGTATGAATAGTATCCTCTTTCTGGAAGCTCATTTGATAGAACTTGATTGACTGAGTCTTCTTTGGGTCCAATGAATACATAATCAAAATCAGAATCGAATTGAGAACAAAATGTGGGGAAATACTGATCATCAAAGAATGAAGTGTTGTAGAATGAAGAATAATGATGATTGACAATGATTAGAATGACAGAAAAAAGAGATTGTCGATAGTCGATAGAACGAACAATTGTCTTGTTTCTACAATGATGGATCCATCTTTCATTCTTCTCCAGAAAGGAGAGATTGAATGGAACAATGTGATAAGGAATCTGAGTGACTATAGGATATGAGAAAGAGTATTGCCAACTGTAATAAGAATGACAGATTATTGAATAGAATAAGAATAGAAAGACAATATTATACATCATAATAGCCATTTATTCTAAAAGAGAATATCCGTTATGTCTCATTCTTGTTTCAGATTCAGTTTTTAATATTCTCTACTTTGGTTGTTTGATACATACAGCACAGAGATTCTATTCACAAATATGTCCTAAGAATATACAATTGATTGTCTCAAGTGTTTCGCTCTCATAATTGATTCAATATCAATCTTCATGGATTATGTGAAAAAGACGAAAGGTCAGAATGATGCACTCTTCACTTTCATCTTACCAACTGTTGAATAGGTTAATGATGATGAATCTGAAGGGAATATTACTATTATTAATAAGACAATCCATATAGAGATATGTTCATTATTCGAAAGAGATATGATGCGAAAGAGTATAACTCTAACTTGACTGAATCAAGTGATAACAAATTGATGAATGGATGGAACAGTGTAGTTGAACTCAATATGAATACAAATGATGAAATGGAGATGATAAAGAGAATGAAGAAGAATAACAAAGATATGAGTTGATTCAATTGATTGTTCCTGTGATCTAGAGGGATCAAAATCTTGAATTGATGTTGACTGAATAGATGGAACGATATAGAAGTGCATGATGATGAAAACAAGATATGTTGAATGAGAGATTATTAGAGATGACACACAATTCATATTCAAATCATAATGATTCGATATAGAATGAGATATGTTGTAGATGGTTTGAGTTTATGAATATAGAATACGAGTACAATCAATCACTATCATCACTATTCACTCTCATACAAACGGGAACATTCAAACAAACACAATGAATCTATTAGAATATGACACTATCATTATGATTATCTACTGCTCTTAAGATGTTTCCTTTTCTGTCGAATGAATCGATCCAGAGAATCAGTATCTCATTCATTATCAATCCATGGTACTCGAACTCTCCAATTCTTTCATATATACAAAGAGATCTGAGGCCCTGTGTGCACTGTGGAGGGCCTCAGACCTCATATGTTATTATATTCACTTCTATCATCAGTACTCTTATCAATCTTCAATCAACTATCTTCATTCATTGAATAGAGAGATTCTCAAACACAACTTGTAACAATCAATATCAATTGAGATAATCATTATGAAATCAATTTGATGAGGAGTTGAATGAGAGAAAGAGTGATCAATGAGATAGACTTGACTAGAGAATCAACAAATTGGACTATTCATCCTTATGGAATTCATCTATTATCATCCAGAAGAACATCAGAAGATGGAATGATTGAATCTCATACAGTCATTGATATAGATAAGAAATCATTTCCAGATGATATCGATTTGACTATCAATAGTGTTGTAGTGAAGATTGATACTACATCTTTGTACAATGTGAAGACAACGAATACAGTAGTAGCTCGAAATGATTCAGGACCAAAGAATATCATTGTTGAAGCAGGATACTATGATCAAGAATCATTAGAAGAGATGTTTGGTTCATATCTCACATTCACAGAAGATGGATATGCACATCCTTCTGGTCCTGCTTATGATCTAGTATTTCAACAAGCAGCTGATTTGAGTCGAATATTGGGATTTGATGGGATTCAAATGAATGGGAAGGTTTAAGCTGCTATACTATTTAATTTACGATAAAATCATTTTGATCAAGCTTAATCTGAAGGATAAAACTGTTGTTAAGATGATTATTCACTTTGTGTGAGGAGTAGTTTTGAAGTAGTTTCAAAAATATAACCTACTTCACAATTCCTTCAAAAAGGCTCATTAAATGGCTTGATTATAGGGATTAAATCATTCTGGAGTAGGAAGCGTAGGAAGAGTAGGTTGAAAACTCAATTTGACAAAATGTTTTGATAGAATTCTTAAGAAATAGAAAAACCAACCTACTCCACCTACTCCAACATCAAATAATCCTCATAATGAAGCTAATATATGGACTATTCTAAAGGAATTTGGAGTAGGTTGTATTTTTGAACCTACTCCTGAAACCTACTCCAACCTACTCCAATCAATATGGTTTCGATCATAGTAATCCCTAATAACAAGAATATGTTGAATAATCCAAATTCTCCAATTCACTTCATTTCTCAGAAGTTATTAACATCAACACCCTTAAAACAATCCTGCTAAATCTATTTGTTACCCCATAACAAGCACCAATTAAATTGGTGCATATATAACTGAATACAATCATGGTATTATTGACACATTACTTAACAACAATCTCCCATATTTCTATTCAGTTATATGAACACCAAAATTAGACCATATTTTTGGTCACAGTTTTAGTGTTTGTTTGTCACCCTGTTTACTGCACCATCTTTAGTGTCAGAAAGTTTGTTTTACTTTGTTCACACCATTTGACTGATTACTTAACCATTTTTGTACACATTTATTGCGTCAGCTCAAGGAGGTGCGGCGCTTGCGCCGTACCCTCCGCAGAGCACGCACGGCCTCAGGCCTCTGAACCTCATTCTCTTGTGATTTGGTTGTGGTATTCATCGTATTCTATCACCTATGGGATCCTGTGTTCTCTAAGGTGATAATGACATCTTTATGTTACCATGATGTCATCGGTGATTTCCCAGCTGGATATCACCGTTCTATTCTCCTAGATAGCTAGTGGTTGGGTTCATGAGCTGTCAAGCAATCACTGGAGATTAGAATCACTCGGGAACTAGTCCGAGGCCTGAATGGTATGGACGTTAAGTGCCCTCTAGGGCATCTAAGTAGTGTTTGTTTCATAATCAACAAATAGATTTAGTATATTAGAAATCATTGTCTTCACTACTACTGTCGCCCTCATTTAGATAATCACTATTCCGTCGAATCAATTGACCAAGAGAATCAGCATCTCAATCATTATCAATCAATCATACTTGAACTATCCAGTTCCTTTACATGTATGAATGCACTATAGTACATTATTATTCTTTTATTGGCAAGTGATGGAATGTCTAGTTCAAATTCAATCATCAATCATTACTATCCAATATCACTTTACCTATATACAAGAAATTGTGTCCATGTCCTTCGAGTAGAGCTAGAGAAGGGAGATCTCATCAATCAATTATCATCATCATTCATACTCTTCATTATCCTTTCATTTGATTCAGTAGTATCTTCATCACCATATAGAGCCTCATATCCAAGAATGATGGATTCAAGTCGAATAAGATCTCATTCATCATTCATTCAATCATTCATACTCTCAAATTCTATCCGTTGACACCTATAGAACGCTTTATCATCCAATTGAATAGAAATGAGAGAAGGAAGATTCTTACATTCAAATTATTCAATCATTCCATTTCGATCATACAATAATCCATATCCATTCTTCAATCCATCATAATAACAACCACAATACTTCTTCAAACCAATATCATTCCAA
>NW_014569039.1:0-4438 GCF_000743755.1 Blastocystis sp. subtype 4
CATACTCTCCACAAATACGAAGCTCCTGGTCCAGACGCTCGCGTTCATAAGGACGACGGGGAGTACTGAAAGTAAGACGATCTAATAGGAGATTAGAAATGGTTGCGACACAACATACACCATTCACACAACTAAACAGTGAATGAAAGAATATTCAGGATCATAATACTTACAGTTTCTATGGTGGGCACAAGTAACCATTGTAGACTCTTCTTTGGCAAATAGAAAACGATATGTTCAGTGATCTTTTCTTTTTATGACTCTCATACTGTATTCAAAGAAACAACAAAACCCAATCTGATTATAACTCCTTCTCTACACATAACAATTTGACTCTGTCATCACCTTCATAAGTATTCTCCGTGAGTGGAATAGCCAGACCCAGCGTGAAATCATTGATAAACTCAATAATATCAGAGTTCAATGATTCATTCGTCATTGCATGACGAGGCTGATACTTGTACCCATTTTCCTATCGATCACTTTTCATTCTCACTCAAACAAAGTCAATCAATAGAGCCGACGGTAATACGTCCGGATCCAGACCCGAATTCTTCATCCAAGCTGTATTCTCTTTACCATCACAGAAGACAATTGTGAAGTCCTTTCTCTTCATAATCTTATTTTCAACAACAGGAAGAGACACTTCATGGAAGATAAAATCTTGGAAATTGTTCCAGTCATTGTTGATGCTCTCAGGATCGATGAACAAGTGAACCAGGATTCCTGTCTTCCGGAAGTAATTCCGTAAACGTTGCGAATCAACAAAACCCACCGTAGGATGTTCCATCAAACGAGCCCATTCTTCAATCTTCTTAGCTTCCCAAGGACCGTCGTATACTGATTTCCGTTCATCATAATCACGGTAGATTACAATTGCTGATGTATTGGGTTCAAGGAAATATGCCTCTTGAATCTACTGATAATTGGACTTCAGGATTTATTACTGTATCACTAATAATCTCACAGGCACGATATAAACCGTCTAAGGCGATAACGGCTTTGGTATACTCGTGATACTCTGGACTATCCATCTATCTATCAAATGTTTCAAGAACGACAAACTGAAGGGAAGAAACCATTGATCGATGGCTCGAGATGATTATCAACAGTTCCACGCCAAAATGAAAACTGATAATAACACCATTCCAGACCATCTTACACGATAGGCAGCTTCTTCGTCTTCAATATGAACTGCTGGAGAACCTGGATTCTCGTATCCGGCTTGACTCTAGAGGTTAAAACGTTCAGCTTCAACAACCTTGATAAAGAAGAGCATTGCCTCTTTGTTCTGCTGTCCACTGTATTTGATAGGGGTAGACATGTCCTAGTCTAAGACATCCACACAACTCTTACACCATGGAACAAGGCTAAAGTGGGCGTATGCGATACAGAGTATGCGTTAATGACGCCCTGATTGGCATTCCCTTCCAATTGTGCAAAGACAATGGATTCATCCTTCAACGCACAAGATGTGTCTTCCCAGATTGGAGCAAAACGGCGACATGCTGGACATGTTGCTGAGTAGAAAAAAACAAACACGATCTCTATACATGAATTCCCAATTTTGAACACCCACTCTTGGACTCAATCACCGATTTGAAGTTTTCATCTGTCAATTCCACAGAACACTTGGTACTTACATGCAAATCTTCAGCGTTTCCAAATCTATGGAACATAACATTTCCAAACAAATACATAGTGAATAGAACAAGAAATAGGAATAATTGCTTACGGGATATCATTCTTTTAGTAAATGCGTCACCTCTTTCGGCTAGTTTGCCCTCATTGGGCGCCCAATTCCGAATTCTGCAATTCTCGGTCATTTCAACCATTCGTCTAGAGAATATGACAAAACGAAGAAATCGACCCTCTACAAATACAAAGAAGGGGTGTGCTCCGTTGATTACTGATGTTCCTACTCTTCTTAAGAACGCACAAGAGAATATTGATACTATGAAGTGGAAGAATGCACTTGTGTTTTTGAAACAGGCTCTCAATATAGAACCAGAGAATGTAACTGTTATTGATACCATGGCTAGTGTTCTAATGGAGCTGGGAGAGACAGACGACGCTTTTCCTGTAGGTTTCATTTTGATACTTGGTAATTCGCTCATTTGCTTGTAGTTGCTTGTCAAGAGTGCGCAGATGGATCCAGAACATAACTTTGAGAAATGGATGAATTTAGGGCAGCTTCAAGTCATCTTTGTTGGTGTATTTGATTCCTAGAGTGGTAACGATGCAGTTACATGCTACCGAAAGGGAATTCAGCTTCTGGAAGGTGAAATTAGCCAATTGCCAGAAGGAGAAGATAAGCTGTTGTTGTTGAATCGTCTTTGTGGAGCATACTGTTCTGTAGGAGAGCTCTATATGACTGATTTATGATATCCTTGCATGCTTTTGTCATAAGTATCCTTGATTGTACTGAAGAAGAAGGAGCAGAACAAAATTGTGAAGGATGCATTCTCCATGGTCTTTCGTTGTGCCCAAATAGTGTAGAAGGTCTTGTAATGCTTGCTAGTTGCCGAATGTCTCAATGTCGCTTTGATGAAGCTGAAGAGACTCTGATGAAGGTAAATGATATTATTGCTGCAATTGGTGGACTTTTTTCTGGAGAGTGATGTGCAGATACAACCAATGACATGCTCCCTGCCTATGGAGTTCGTCTGTTTGCTGGTAAGATGTTGTTGGAGTTGGACAATGACGATTCTTGTGTTCGTATTGATCATGTTCATTATTTGTAGCGTGATCGTTGTGAAGCAGCCGTTAATTTGTTTGATCAATTATTGCTTGAAAATGACGACAATAACGAGTTATTATTCTTGATGGCTACTGCTCACTACAATCTGGAGAGCTATTCAATGGGAATTGAATTTGCAACAGAGTTGAAGACTGTGAATGTGAGCTTTGTGATTGAGTGATAGAGGTTAAAAAAGGCTCTCAAAGAACATCCAAATGTTCCTGAGTTGAAGGCTCAAATGGAAGAAGTTCAAAAACTGCTGGACGATCTGAAAGAAGGTCTTTCCAAGCAGCCTCAACCAACGTCGGAAAAAATGGAACCAGAGTGATTTTAGTTATGACTTTGTTTTAACATACATATTAGCGCTACAATTTTGAAAGAATTTCTGGCACAAGGATATGCAAATCCCCAACGATTCCATAATCAGCAATCTAACTAATATCCCATTCCAATCTCTACTCCAAATAACGGTGCTTCAGGATCTTTATTAATACACACAATTGTCTGGGATTCTTTCATTCCAGCTTGATGTTGAATTGAACCACTTACCCCCAACCCAATATACAGTGATGGAGCGATCACTTTCCCTGTTTGACCCACTTGGAGATTGGACTCAAGCATGTTCAGATCAACAGCTGCACGGGTTCCTCCCACTATTCATCACAATCCATCACAGTCCACACCTGCTGCACCAAGCTTGTCAGCCAAAGCATACACCTTTTGGAATTCTTCCTTACTACCGACTCCACGACCTCCTACAACTACACGACTGGCTGTAACAAGATCAGGACTAGTTATAGGGAAAGGAGAAATCATACCGATCTGACTTCAACACGGTTTCCGAATCTAGAGTAGAGTAACGATCTGAAACAGGTATTTCCAATGGAATAACTTCCGCTGTGTTGGACTCAACAGGTGTTGGAACAATGAAAGAAGAGGATCGAATTGTCATTACAATCGGCTTTGCCGATACTTGGACTGTCTCAACAACATTTCCAGCATATACAAAACGCTGAAAGGTTGACTGATCCACAACTCGAAACACATCAGTGAGCATCGGAATGTCGGTAACAGCAGAAAAACGAGCTAAAAGAGATTTGTAATCGGCAGTTGAACAACCACAAACGAAATCGAATGCTACCTATCAACTCCTTATTCAAACCTCACCATTCTCTTTCAACAATGATTGTAAAACATGACAACGATTCTCAGGAAGTTTACTTGATAGGACCTACAATCACAACGAATCGCCATTAATACATTGGGTGCAGAAAGGTATATCTTTGCAACAGGGACATTACGGGCAAGTTCTGAACACTTCTGTTCAGTCAACGACAAATCACATAACCATAACGATACCTTTGATTAATAACGAGGAATGAATTTGATACGCTGCCATATCCCTTAGCAACTTCAATTGCTGAAAGGGTATTCTTTGTTAAACTACCATTTTCGTATTGACCTAGAACCAAGGAACCGATACATCGCTTTAGTGGAACACTAGATCCAAGGATCGTGTTACACGTATTAAAACTACTTAATATTGTCAGCGAACAAGCTTTTGACAGCATGTCAAAAACCTCGTCAAGAAGAATCCCAAATCTGTATTCTTACGGCAGTTGAAGCAAACTCGTCATGTGGCACCTCAAATAGGAGACAGAATATCGGTTGATTTTATCATTTGATTTCAAATCAACG
>NW_014569038.1:0-4410 GCF_000743755.1 Blastocystis sp. subtype 4
ACGTGATCATGCTGTTGTGACTGGAGAGTATCGTCCTTAAGAGAGTTGTGTAATGGTTTTTTTATTAGTAGTCTGTTTCTTGTTATATCCCATATAGGAGATCACTCTTATGAAGACAGAACAGAATGATTTGAATGGAATCTGAATTCTTTCATGAATGTGCTTATTCTTTTTTCTCATCATTAGGAACCGTTTGCACTATGTACCGATCGTTGTCTTGTGTCTTCTTATAGCCATAGTGTATTACTTTCATCTCATAATGTTTGAATTGTAATGTCACTCTCTAATCTCTAGGTATTATTATAAAGAAAGGTGGCAGTTGCAATTATCTTCAGTCTTTCTCAGTTCTAATCGTAATGACTCTATTAATGTGTAAGCAAATAGAAATTTACAATACTACTTCTTTGGAAGCGTTATTTCAGGGAGAGAGGGATTCTGCTTTTGTCGAATTCGCTACAGTTCTTCAAACTCAATTTCCTTCACTTCCAAAAGAATCTACGAAGATCCCGATGAAAGCATCAAAATATCGAGTGCCAGTTAGAACGTTTTCTGCTGCCTCTAGACTATCCAAGTCTAGAAATATCAGGAAACCGCAACAACAGCAATCTGAAACTAGAATCCGACAAAGAGTAAGTGTATACTCTCTTCAGTCTCTTGTATGTGTTATTTTTCTATGATCAGAAGAGATGGAAACTGAATCGAATGCAACATTATCAAGCCCTTTGATAGTCCAAAGTCCTTTCCTTCATTTTCCACCATTGAGCAATATTCCATCATTTAATGAGAACGAATTCATTCAATGGAAGAGGGATCAGATTCCTCCCTCTCATGCTACTCAAATCTCCTCTGTAGAGGAGTGTCGTTTGTGGTCCTACTCAAAGATAGCATCTTCCCTAATTCCTTCTTGTGACTATTACCAGTTCACGATCACGCCTGTAGAATGGTCTGATATGAAACCGATGTCATCACTACATTCTTCTTACGAGTCATTTTCATCTCTTCCATTGATGAATAGACAACTACAAAAGAGTGGAATGAGCTACTATGCAAACAAACACATTCGACTCATCTTCCCAGCAGTTGGTACTTTCAACGACCCTTCTCTCCTACTCTTGCTGCCAACACACGATATGTACACTGAAGATGTGCGATTTTCTGTCGAACCTCTTCGTCTAGTATTCCTTAGGAATCATCGTGTGATCAATGTCTATAAGAAACCTCTCCTAGGAATGACTCTTTCAGTGTCAAAATACCCGAATCACATCCAGACAGTAGATACACTGTCTCTCAAGACTGTGAGTTCCAAAGTCTGGATAGATGAAGTCGGAATCTTCTTCACTCGGGGATTTGCCAACATCTATCACAATATGGAAGCAATTAACTCTATTCTTCACTGGGTCACTAACTCCGTCTCACGACTTCGATGGATTGTGATCGTTCATCCGACTTCCTTGGAACCAACTTGGCCTGAGATGTATCTGAGAATAGTCCTACAGACAATTCCGAAAGAGTATCGACCTATTCTTATTCCTTATCAGCGTCTTCAGAAACTCCGCTATATTCACATTCGTCATGTGGTAGTTAATAGATATGGATTACTGAACAATAGATCCTCTTTCCCATTAACACACATGCCGAAGCCACCTTCATGAATCCTGATGAAGTCCTTCGGGTTCGAACGGCCGCTTATAAGGCCTATCGCATCACAGGATGTGTTGCAGCACGAAAGACAGCGGTTTTTTCAATTATCACTAGAAAACCACCATATAGACAGATTGTAAATCTTGACACTCTGTTGAGCATTTTGGTCAAACGGCGAAAACTGAAGCTGCAATGCGAATATCTCGAGTTGCTACCGTTTGGAAGACAAGTTCGACTCTTTTCTCAAACGGACATTGTAATGGGTATGCATGGAGCTGGCTTTTCCAATATCGTCTTTATGATGCCAAAGTCGTGTGTTGTCGAAATTTTCAATCCATTCTTTCGAAGAGACTACTATCAGAATATGGCGAAGAATTCCTTGTTATATTATGTATATATCAGTAATACAACAATTGTGAATAAGAATTATGAGAGAGATGACCGAAATCTCAATATCGAAATGGATGTTGAGTATACAGTGGATATCTTAGTTCGAGTGATTGATTTTGTACTATACAACAAATATAATATGATATAAGCTGTTTGTTCATTTCGACAAAGAGGCAGCATAGTGAAGAGCAGTTTTGCTCATTTTCCTTTCAATAATACAATCCATCATTCTTACGTTAGAGCACTTTTTGCAAAACGAGAAGGAAGACTAGCATAGCCATCTGCTCTCTGGGATTCTACTTGTCAGACCGTTGGCTAATTATACTTCTTGCTGCTTTCAAATAACAATATAAATTGAATCCTGATGAAAAAAGTGAAAAAGCAGCCACCAACAACCACATTACATTGAATTTCAGAATACACACCAACGAAAGGAATAACCTTCAATTCAAAGTGATCACAAACTATACCATGCCACTGGAGTTGAATACAGGACTGTCCAAAAGAAACGAGAATCCCCTGAGGCATAACGCTCTGGATGCTACAGTGAAGAAAATACATTATTCGGTACGTCCGATACCTCATAGCGAATACCATTCACAATCTTGTCACTCGAATCGGAGCTCCACCAACGCATTCCGATTAAATATCTACCACTAAAATTCTTCGTGCAATAAAAGTCAAATGCAGAAAGTAGAAACACATAAACAAACTGAGAAGACGAATTCCTTACCACTAGACCTCCAAAGATGTATATCACGATGGCAAGAACCTGAATCCTGAGAGCAAAACAACAGAACTACCTTGAAAGCAACATGAAAGAAAGATGCAAGAGGATGATTTGTTGTCTCAATTGTACCTTCTTCTTCAACTTGTTTCGGTCTGCATATTATGATCAGAACAAATAACTACGCTGGATCAACTACTTCTACTTGAGGCATAAATGGATTAGCATCCTATTGTTCAAGCAAATCAACAATAGCAATACCGCTTTCTCTGTCATCTACTTCCTTCTTGGAATCAATATGCAACTCTACTTCGCAATATTGGATTCGAAATCAACAAACAAAACTACAGCTCCAAGAAAATCGTAGGACTTGAGGCATATTCATCCTCCTCGTCATCATCTTCACCCGTTATAACTAATTCAATATATTTCTGACCCTTCTTCGGTTTGAAATGACATATATCTCTCAGCAAATCAAGAAGTGGAGTTTTCTTCTTCTTCTCCAAAGCAGCCTATACATAAAGAGATTCATCCAAACCTACTGGAACCCCATAACCCATATACAGTAGCTTCTCACCAAAATTCACCATCGCCACATTCACTTGATACTTTTCCTGCATGAAAAGAAGGAAATCTCCTAATGTGTTCACATGACCCCTTGGAATGATGATATGATCCCACTCACTCCATTCATGTCCTCCATACGAATACTTCTTACAAGCACCTGGTTCTGTGAAACAGAACATTGGCATTGACAGATTTGCAAAGCACGAACGATACCTCTCAACTGTCTTCAGTCCTGCAGTTATCTTGAACAACTCTACCGCGATCGCTCCCGTGACAAATGCAGTTGTGGTGGAGATGGCAGGAACAATCTTACCTGCAATCTTCTTGATAGTAGGACGATCAGCCGTGGTAATTCCATAACTGAGGATAAGTTCTATCAACCACACTCACTTCTCAGCACGCAGATTGGCACAGGCAGCAATGAAGTCAATGTGGTGATTGGAATCATCATCCTTCTCAAACTCAGCAGGGATCGTACGAACACTTATATTCATTCTCTCTCTCATTTCTTACTCCTTCAAGGTCTCACGAGCAGGTAATTCACTGATCATCTGAGCAATCACTTTCATGTTATCAGATGAAGTGTGGTATTCATACGGAGGGAACTGAATAGACGAACTAATCTGTCGTATAGCTTCAGAAGAGAGAGTGAAGTCGATACCAAGAGACTGAGCATGGAGAGAAGCAGCACAGAAAATGAACTGATAGTGAAGTGGATTCGATAGATCGTGAGTAATAGGATGAGGGAACAGCTTGGAACCTGACCAGAACTTGTTTCCATTCTCATCCACACTATCCTTCTAACCAATGATACATTCCTCTCATACCCACGGGGAATTGGTGGATTATGTTGTTAATCTCTGTGAAGAAGATAGAATGGAAAAGATGAGTGGCCCAACGTACACAATCATCAGAACACTTACAAGGACTCTCTACCAAGAGTTCGTGAAGTTGACGTACAGCCTCATCTCGAGCCATTGGACTGTTAAAAGAGTTCAAATAGTCAGGAGTATCACGATAGGAAGCCAATGTCTGAATGGCTTGAGTGAAGAGTCCTTCAAAGAGATCGCGTGACCATTGGATGG
>NW_014569037.1:0-4393 GCF_000743755.1 Blastocystis sp. subtype 4
ACAACCCCTTAGAATCCCAGGAATCCCAACTCTTCTCTCTCCTTCTTGAAGATTTCAAAGTACTGGAAGATGGTAGTAACAGCGAGGAGAATTCCAGTTCCAGAGCCAATGGCACCGAGGAAGTCAGCGAACACTGTGAGAGCACCAATACACATGCCTCCAAAGAGAGCAGCTGTGGGGATATAACGGTTGAGGACATCAATGAGAGCAGTGTCACGATATCCCTTCATTGTCAATCCATCATCTCGGAGTTGTTTTGCCACATCACGAGCCGAAGTACCAGAGAATTCGATCCAGAGTCTGGACACACCAGCACAAGCTCCCAGCATGAACAATACATACACAACCACTTGGAAGGGATCGGCAAGAGCATCAGAGAAGGAAGCAGGAGGTGTGAGATAGTAGATCAGACCGCCAATGGGACGACTCTGCTGTTGATCATGAGACCACTTACCAAGGAGACCCACAAGGAAGTTGGCATCCCACTTCCGAGAGAGCATCTGAGAGATGATCATGAGATTTGAGGTGAGAGAGGAGATGATGATAATCGGAGTATTGCTGGTATAGAACAGCTTGATAGGATACACACCCTGTTGTCCACGATACTTCGGATTCTTCACTGGCAACTCCACACGGAAACCCTGGAAATAGACCACCACCAGGAACACCACCACTGTGGCCAGCAGATTCGCAATGTTCGGGAGACCAGGACGATAGAAGGCATAACGCAGAGCACGCACCTTATCCTTTCGAGTGATCAGCAGATGGAACAGAGCAATGATTGCTCCCTCAAACTCCTTACCACGACCATTGTCAACAGTCGTGGGAGAGAATGCACGCCACACCACAGATTCACAGATGTTCGTAGCAATGAACAGCGAGATACCCGAACCCAGACCATAACCCTTCTGAAGCATCTCATCCAACAACAGAGCAATAATACCTGCGAATGACAGCTGGAAGATCAACAGTGTGCATGTGAACCAACCCAACTCACTCGCTGGACCATACATACCAGACACCACATACACAAACGCTGTACAGATCGTCAGAATCACACCAAACAGCTTCTGGACACTCTCGAACAACTGACGCTCTTCCTTCACGCTCTGGTCGAACACAATCAGCTTCAGACCAGTCAACAGCTGCATAATCATACTTGAAGTCACAATTGGACTAATTCCCAATTCCATAATCGTGCCTCTAATCCATCACCTCTCACCTCTTCTCATACCTGTTTGAAGCCATGATTGCACGAATCCAGTAAAGGGGATCTGAAGAACTGGCATTGGCAATTCCATACAGAGGAATCTGACAGCACACCAAATACACAAACAGAGCAACCACAGTCCACAAACAACGCTCACGGAAAGGAACCTACACATGAGAGATCTAAATACACTCACCTTCTTCTCAGGGTTCTTCACCTCAGGAAGGAAGCCACATAAGGGCTCACAAATGTGAAGGAGATCAACTACATCAATGTTAGATGTGGATTACGCAACCAATTCACGGCTTACATTTCATGATGAACTGAAAATGAGGAAATGCAAAACACAAAACCGTACTACCGGTTTGAATAAGAAAAAAACCTTGAATAATTTGTAATGTGATAATGAAACCGGATTTGTGAGCCAAATGTTTGGAAACCATAATTAACGAAGAAGCTAGCATTTCCAACCGTTCCATGACTATTCAAACCTCTGTGCATCCAGAGACATAATTTCAAGAACAACACAAAGATAACGCAAGAAAGGTGTCATTCTCTTTCTTATAATTCAATAGAAAATTAAGACCATTTCCATAATAATAGTACTACGAGAAAGAAACAATAATGGAGACTGACCTATATAATATGTGCCAGAATCATATGACCATTATTATTATTCTTTGCAACAAGTATTATTTTCATGGGTATCTTCTCATGCTGTAAACGTGCAATAGAATCGTTACCTTCTGCAGAATCTGAAGTTGGTATCAAGTGGATATTGAGGATAAGTAGATAGAGCCTGAAAATGATGTTGTTACAGATGAACCAATAGGCGTAGAAGATAATCTTCATGAAAAGTCGTATCATAGCAGTGATTCGGAGATTCCGATTGACTTCATCGAAGATGAAGAGGAAACGCTTCGAGGAGTTTCAAATGTAGTATATCGAAAAGAGTGATCTCTTCAAACAAGATTCACAGAGTAGATATGTTCAAACCATTTATTCGTTTACGTCAGAGCAATTGGGTTCGGGAGCAACCGGTCCAATCCGTGCCGTTATCAATCGGTAGGTATCTTATCTAGAGATCACAAATAGTCAAACGGGAATCAAATTCGCAATGAAAACGATTAATATGTTTGGATTTGCCTCATCCCAACGAGATCGCCTTTTGCAGGAAGTACTTATTTTGGGTCGACTTCACCACCCTAATATTGTTAAACTCTATGAAGTGTATGAAACTCCAAATGCGATGTATTTGATTATGGAGAGGTTAGGTGGCGGCGAATTGTATTCTCGGCTTGTGAATAGTCCAAGTGAGTAGCATTGAAGTGAAGTAAGGAATAGTGGGAAAGTTTTCAGAAGAATATGCTAAAGGAATCATTCGACAGGTGTTGAATGCCATTTCTTATCTTCATGAAACGAAAAATATAGCCCATCGTGATCTAAAGTACGTATTTAAGTTTGATATAAACCATAGGCTCGCGAACATAATGTTCACAGATAATAAGAGTGATGAAATCAAACTCATTGATTTTGGTTTAAGCAAAGTATGTTTGCGTTTTATGATCTGAATTTAGTTTGTAACGGAGAAGGATTATATGCATAGTCTTGTTGGAACTCGTTATTATATTGCTCCTGAAGTGTTTATGAATGATTTCAAAGGTATTGGATATGGAAAATCCTGTGACATGTGGTCCATTGGTATCATCACATACTTTCTATTAACAGGCCACAATCCGCTTCCTCCCCAAATGGGAAGTATGCCATTTGAGCAAATTCACATTGATCGCATTCCATTTCCAAAACGATACTGGAGTGAGTTATCTCCAGAATCAAAAAGTTTTGTTCAGGGACTACTGCAAATTGATCCAGTCAAACGAATGACAGGTATGACAAAGGATGGATTAGGAATGTAGTGCATGAGGCTCAGAACCATGAGTGGTTTAAGTCGTTATCTGTTTATCATCCTACAGTTATTCCAAATAGCATTCTAGTGGCAATGCAGGAATTCCAAGGATATAATCACTTGAAGAAGGCTGCTTTGACAGCTGTAGCTTATCATTTGAATAATGTAGAACCGAAGTCTTTAGATAAACAATAGAATGACTTAATGAAGTTAAGTGATGCATTTGAATACTTTGACAAGCACAATGATGGTGTGATTACATTTGAAGAAGTAAGGAATTCTAGTATAGTATATTGTAGTTTCGAGATGCTCTGAATACATTACGAGTCAATGAGACTAAGAACTCTGAAACGGGATCTTTTAGCATAACTACAGATGAAGACAAACTTCGAAAGTTATTTGATGACATTGATTTTGATCATTGTGGTAGTCGTATTGGTTCCATCTTAAATTAGGTTATATTAATTATTCTGAGTTTGTTGGTGCCTGTTTGGCTCGTAAAGAAGGTCTTCGTCGGGAATATGCTGAATTGATCTTCAAATTGTATACAAATACTTAGGATTTTATTACTAGAGTTGATCGTGACAATGAAGATTTCATCTCAATTGATGACTTGCATCGTTTTTTTGGAGATGATATTTCTGTTGACGAAATTGAGGCTGTAATTAAACAGACCTTTGGCTGTAAGAAAGAGCAGCTCACAGAACAAGATTTGGAAATGATCTTGAATACTAAGGTGTGTTGTATTGGATTCGATTTATCATTAGATGATTACAAGCAATCATACAGAAGCATTAGTAACTATGCAGTCACAACATGAAGAGAATTACCAACCAGACCAATCTTATGTAACAGTTTCCTCTCTCTTCTCTCGTATTCAATCAAGTGAAACACCTGATATAACTCTACAGTCGAAATCTCTTGAAGAGCAAATTATACTTCCTTCTCTGCCTCCTCGAGTGAAATCCGAAGCCGATAAGGATGAATTGATGAGACGATCCAAAGCTTTGTCGGTAGCTGATGAATTGGCTTCAGTCAGCGTAAAATCCCTCGGAACAGCGAATTCTACAATGGCTTTTGGGAGCGTCCCGCTAGTTCACTAAGGTGTTTCATGTCACAAACAAAATCTAGAATACAATTTAACCACAAGAAAACACAGAGAAACGAAAAATGTGTCTCTTAGTAGAAGAAACCAATGACCTTTCCACCCACATGCTTGCGCTTAGCCTCCTCGTGGTCCATAATTCCCATCGAAGTGGTCAACACAATATGTCCGA
>NW_014569036.1:0-4425 GCF_000743755.1 Blastocystis sp. subtype 4
TAAAGTCACTTAGAACAGTCTCTTCTCATAACTATGAAGGTTATGAACGCCTCCCTCAACCTGAGCACTAGATGATCTCACTTCTGCACGCAGACGACCATCCTTTCGCTGTTCATTCAAATCTGTCATACTCTTTACACCAAGATCCTGGAATCCATGGCGTACACCCTGTACTAGATAAGGAAGGTATTGACGCAATGATCCCTTATCCACAACAGAGCCCACAACACCCTGAGCTACACGCATCGATGCATGTGAGCTGGAGAAGTATCTCTGACTCGATCCATGTTCCATAGCTTCGAGAGATCCCATACCACGATACTTCTTCAGACGCACACCATCACGATAGAAATACTTGCCAGGAGCCTCTTCAGTTCCAGCAAGCATGCTTCCCATCATCACAGTGCTAGCACCCAGACACAAGGCCTTTGTGATGTGACCCACATTACCAATACCACCATCAGCAATCACAGGAATACCAAACTGAGAACAATACTTTGCCAGGAAATAAACAGCTGAACCCTGACCACGACCCACAGCACACACCTCCTGTGTTGTGCAAATTGAACCCACACCCATACCAATACGAATACCATCCACACCAGCTTCGATAAGATGCTTGCACTGACGCACAGTTACCACATTACCACCCACCACATCAATCTGAGGATAATTCGTCTTCAACCAACGAATCATCTCCAACTGGAAACAGGAATCACCCTGTGAGGAATCCACCACCAACACATCCACACCAGCTTCGATAAGAGCCTTAGCTCGATCCTTATCAATAGGACGTGTGCCAACAGAAGCAGCACACACCAAACGGCCTTGTGAATCCGTAGTTGCCATAGGGAAATCACGGTTCTTGATGAGATCTGTACGAGACATCAATGCCACAATGTTGCCATCACTATCCACCACAGGAAGCTTTCCCACCTTACTCTTGCGCAGCAGTTCCACAGCCTCTGCAGAATCCATCTTATCACTCACAGTCTGGATATTCTCAGAAGTCATCACATCCTTTATCTTTGTGGTGGGATCTTCTACAAGATCGATATCACGACTAGCCACAATTCCAAGAAGCTTCTCTCCTAACTTTCCATTCTCCGTAATCGGGAAACCAGCAAACCCATACTCCTTCTTGTACTTCAAACAGTCACTCACAGTATGTTCAGGAGTCAGAATGATAGGATCAAGAATCACTCCATTACGATACTTCTTCACGAGTTGCACCTCATGAGCTTGAACTTCAATAGAACAGTTGTGATGAACTACACCAAGACCACCATGTTGAGCCATTGCAATAGCCATGCTGTGCTCCGTTACAGTGTCCATGCATGAACTGACCATTGGGATATTCAACTTGATATGCTTACTGAAGTAACTCGTCAGATCGACCTTATCAGGAAGGAAGTTGATATAACCTATACCCAATTAGTACAAGGATCAATGGAAGGAAACAATGTGTGCTCAGTTAGGACCAGTGTCTTCAAAGACTTCCACCTCAGAAGTCTATCACAGAAAAAAACATTAACCACATCAAATAACCATCTCACAACATACCAGGCATGAAAATGATGTCATCATAAGTGCATGTTGTTCCATCAAAAACCTTCGAGAAAATGTAATCCAGATCGTATCCATCTCCTCCAACAGCATAGTCAGCAATTTTGGTGGGCAAGGTGTACTCCATTATCTAAAGAAGTCAATTATTTGCACAATCAAGTAATGGAAGGAAAAGAAAGAATCAACCATGAAATATCATTGAACACTTCCTTTCGTATAAACACTTACCTATAGAACAACCGTTTAAAAAAAACTGTCGGAAACGAATGAATACACCAATCCTGAAGTGTTTATACCTCCCATATTCTTTCTAGATTCCCGTAGTGTTGTTTCAGCCCCAATTCTACAACCTGATATGGGTCATGAAGGGGATAACAGAATTATTCACCTTGTGTAATAGTTGGGGGTCGTCACTTCATCTACACTAAAGAGCATCTCAGTATGTTGGAATTGGCTTCAGTTCAAAGAGAATCAACAGTCAAAGAGTTTGAATCTTTACAACTGATCTACTCTTCCCGAACCTTCTAATGACGATTCCTCTCCAACAATGAATAGTATGTCCCATATTAATATAGAATTGGATCAGAAATGGTTCACCGCGGGAATCCAGAAAGAGTGTAGGCATTCCAGTTCTTCCAATATAAACGTGCAGTTGGTACCAATTGACTTAACTATCATAGTTTTTGCTTTTCATATCTCTCATACAATGAGAAATAGATCAAATAGTATTCCCTGCGATTCTTCTCAGAATATGGGACAGAAGCAAAATGTTCTCTCTCGCATGGCTGAGCTTGCTTTTTGGACAATCTATCATTTCAGGAGCACGATTCTTCGCTAAGGCAGTATCTCAGAATGAGATCTATTTGGTTCTTGTCGAGAATCATACCATCTACACGATTTCTGCCTTTCAACGAGACCGTGATGGTAAAAACTACAATCGTTTCCTTCAAGAATGGAGCAATTCCTTTGTATTATATGGTCCAGATGGCAAGGGACAAGATGCATGCACTTGTTTATGTACAAATGAGTGAGGTGGATCGATTCATGACACGATTGAATCTGAGTTTTGAGAGTACTCTTTCTTATCTAGATATTGAGGGGAACGTATAACGGTGTTTCTTCGTCAACTTTCCTGTCATCCAAGTAGTAGTTTTTTAGTCAAAGTGAGGTATAGTTATGGAGCGCCAGAATCATTGAATTTCATTCGAATGAACTTTATAAAGGGTACAGTTGTTCAGATTCCCATCCGATATTATAATAAAGATAAGAACAAAGAACATCATCTTTTGCTTTTTCGTCTGGAATGAGATAAGTGAATATACAATTAAAAAGACAAGGAGAATTGTTTTTATGATCTTTAAGAAGTAATACCCTATTTCAGAATCAACTCTTACAAATACATTTTCTTGTCGATAACTCATATACAACAACATTATGAGATGATGGAATCACTCATATAGCTCATTCCCTGACAAAGATGATAAACGATTGTAAACCTGTCAGAAAGATGAAAATGATATATCTACTTATTTCCATCATATTCACTCCACTGAACATGAATGGATTTGGACCATTGAATCTCTCCTTGAGTGTTGGTACTTGTTATGATTCTGGCAACAGCTGGAATTCAAGAGGGCAGTAATGTATTCAGTTTCGAGATTCATCGTGGTTTGAATGGTTCTTCTTCTGATCCTGTTGTGTTTGATGCTACTGGAGTATTTGGAGTTGAAGACTGTTCTACTGTTGTTGATTCTTATTCTTTTCTCAATTCTACTAAACTGGAATCAGGTACTGTTGCTGATATCATGGACTTGGATCCTTACACACAAGGTCAGCTTGCTGGCAGAAAGTCAGTTCATCGAATGGACTGTTGAGAATCTGGCTGGAAGCAGATCAAATTCATTTAACATTCTTTCATATGAAAATATCACTTCATTCGATTTCGCTCTCCGGGGTTTTTACACTCCTGAGAATACTACTGAAGAGCCAGCTACCATTCTGAAGGTTTCTGAACTAGACATATTGGAAAGAACGAAACCTCAGTTGTCTGTGCCTATCTCTATGGGTGCATTCAGGAAGTATCGATGGGAGATTCCATGGTCATCTGGTGGTATTCCACCACTAGCTTCGATTCATATGGCTTATTGTAAGCCTGTGGGAGCAATATGTGCTGGAGAAGGAGCATATCCTCCTGTGAATGAAGGTCAGATGTCTGTGAAGAATTGTGGATATGGATATCGTGGTTATTCATATCGTGAGTGTACAAATGGATCTTTGGGTCCTGAAGTGACTACTCATTGTGTACTATTGCCACCTGAGAATGTTCGTTATTCCTCAACAGGATTCGTATTTGTGATTGGTCAGACTGTATCTACTGGTATTCCATTAGTCAGAAACATTGCTACCAACTGGGAGATCAGTTCAACTTCCCTCCCGACTGGATTATCTTTCAACCCTAAAACAGGAGAGATTTCTGGAATTCCAACAAGGGCTTCTTTGTCTGTTACTTACTCCATAACTGCCAGAAATGCAGCTGGATCTGCCTCAGGTGAAGTATCACTCGAAGTGATTCCAGAGTATATCTTCTTCCCTCAAACTAGTTTCATCATTAGTGTGGAACAACCCTTCATGCTAACTCCCACACTTCAAAGAACAGCTGTTGTGTCTGTGTTCTCAGGATCTCTGCCTGCTGGTCTCACTGTTGATGCTTCAACTGGAGAGATTTCTGGAACTCCAACAGAAAGGGTTTCTTCTCGATTCGTGACTATCAATGCTCAGAGTGATGGAGCCAGTCAGAAGGTTGTTCTCACATTCACTGTTCTCCTTCCTCTCTCTGCCTTCTCCTATCCTCAATCAACC
>NW_014569035.1:0-4381 GCF_000743755.1 Blastocystis sp. subtype 4
CTCGAACTTTCTCTTCTTGATGTTAATCACAACCTTTCCTCCGGTCAAACGACGCTTATGACGAGAATCACGGCAAATACCTATACTTGGGTTAGAAAATCATCTAAATGCAATGAAACAAAGCCAACATACCCATCGATCACAAATTCAATATACAAGTAATTGAGTTGTTTGAAAACAAGTCAATTGAAGATTAGACTCTACAGTAATTCGACTATTCAATAATTATAATACTACTGAACATGTGTATGAAAGAAAGAGTTTGGATAATAGTATTTGAAATCATTGCAAATACAAGTTCCTGATCATGTTTTATAAGATAGAATGATCAACTCAAGAACCTATTCATAGAGGAATGATATTCTTCACAATAACCTGATATACCTTCTATAATTCAATTTCATGTCTTTAGTGTTACAATACATTGTGTTTGCGCCTGTACACAACAGAGCCAAAACCCCGGTTTTACATTCGTCTTGTTCGAAGAATGCAGTTTCTTGTCTACTTTCATGTTGGCATTGTTTTCATTGATTCTATTGTGCCTTACTTCAGCTCAGTGTACATTTTACTTGTGTTTTTGTGAGTTATCTAGACTGTGGTCGTTTTACGAGGGACTGCACGTCATTGCAATGTTTGGAATGATGTATGAGACTAATATTCATAGATCTAGGGTACAGACAGATCTATACAGTGGGAGTTTACAACGGAACTGTTTCTGAACTCTCGGAAACCTACCGATATTACCCTTCAACGGACTGCTCAGATTCTCCTGCTATGATTGTGACAACAAAGTAGGATATGTATTGGAGTGTATTATTGTAGATATGATGTTGAGAAGAACTCAACGGAAACTGATTACACAGAAAGTGAGTAACGAAGAACATCCTTAACTGTAGATTTTATTCGGCATACAGCAGTTGTTACTGACTATTTGATTATGGCAACGGATGTTTCATTGATCTCGCTTCTGGGAATCACTTGTGTTCCTGCTCTTGAGAACAATGTTGAAGTTTCCATAAAGTGTTTGCTTAGTTATTTTTTGATGAATAGAAAGACCCAGTGTACCTCTTCTACCGGAATTATCAAAGGTTCTGATTACATCAACTCGAATGCCACTTTTTATATCAATTTCGGTATTATCATGAACTTTAGACTAATTTCTAGAATCCAAAAGTCATTTGCGGATGAGAACAACTGCAATTGGTATTTCTCAGTCTTATAGTCTTTTAGATAATACTGGTTGTATTGGTTGTGAGAAACAAGGTGTCTGGGAACCCATTGATATTGAACACTCCCAATCAGCTTTCTGTGAGGCTGATGAAAGTGGTTATGTGTACAAAGTGTGTATGAGAGGAGAATCTGGGAATGGTGAATGGAGTCCAGTGACCTCATCGGATTGTGTGAATGTAGTGGATCCAACCTTACAGAATGGAGAAGCATATTATCGTGGTTCTATCTATGTAGGAAGAGTTGGAGGTTAATTAGATTTAGATTGAAATAGATCCTTCTCTCTTCGATACAGTAGAGCACAAGTATATGACAAATCTATTACTGGATAATATTATGGAATCGGGATTGACAGCAAAGGCTCTCACAATGGAAGAAGTTATAAATGTGAATACTCCTTCATCGTCTGCTGATAGTACCAAGCCAATTCAAGTGAATTTCTGTGTATTAGGAGAACAAGGACAGATTCGAAATTCATTATCTCTGATGAAATCAATGATGTCCAGAGGAGCATTGCATCGAAGAATGATTATTCATGATGAGCGGTGGTATGATGTAGGATCAATGGTAGAATGATTGAATATAGGCAAAAATGGAGTTGAAAGGTGAATTGTCCATTCATGCTAATAATGATACAACCATTCTTATTACTGTTTGTATTGCAATTATTGTCGTATTAGTAGTGATTGTCATCGTTTTATGGTATATGTTGGCAAAGTCGAAGAAGGCAAAAAAGGGTGATATTGAGATGGCTGTTCAGTCAGAATCTAGTTCTGAAGATTATTCAGAGAGTTATAGTGAATCAACTTCCTCTGAGTCAGAATGAATGTTATACTAGTAATTCTCTTGTTTTTGTAAACAAACACTTTACATCCATTGTGCATATTCACAATCTGGAGGAATATCTATAGGCTTCTATCCTTGAAACACCTTCATCATATGTACATTCTTCATTTTTACTTCCTCATAAAGATCAAGATCCTCTTTACTGAAAGGTGTTGCATTATCACAAGCCTGAGCACATTTGGCAATAGACTCATCTTTCCCAATCAGCTCCTCTAACATCGAACACAAATGAAGCATTACACCAAGACATCCCAACCCATCTCTACCAGTTTCATTTCTACCTCTCAATCTCTCTCCTCATACTCACTTCACTCTAACAGCATCAATAATCCTTCGACGGAGTAATGTGTACAGTCCTGTCTGTTGAACCATTGCTACCTTCAATGATTCATCATGGCCTGTAATAACTTCTGTGACATAAACTTCACATGCATTGTGGAGAACACTATTCCAGGGATACTCAAATAATAGAGACTATTTGTGAGAATGACACTCTTCTTCCTACTACAACACGACTCAACACATCATACTCTCTATAAAAAGTGATTACTTCTGGAATTGCAATATTCAGAAGTGTAGCTAACAAGACCACAATTTCAATACGAAGCTGACCACATCGCTTGATAGTTCCAGTTGTATTATGAAGTGATTCTCCCAAAGTGTAGTTCACATCACTCGACCTTTTCTCAAACACCTTTCATAAGTCATATCAATCAATCGTACTGATGGTAAAGACAACGTAGCAATGAGAATAGGAAGATTTTGCGTAAATGCCAAAACAGTGGCATTTTGTCGTACAGCATCTATGAATAAGAGACCACAAGAGAATGAACCAGGACTTATCAAATAATTCAGTCCTTGAGAAACAATGGAATCCTTCACATTACGAACATGAAGAGCAAGTATGGATTGTGATTGGGTAAATTCCATAATCATACCTACATCATACGAAATACCTGACCCTACTAGTTTCATTAGGAATCATGAATGATTGAGGTTGATTAACCTCAATGGTGTCAATACCTGCTATAGTCAGGTATCGTTTCATACTGTGAAGTATGATATACGCTTCATTCCGCAATCGTTCTTCTTCTGTTAGTTCTGAGAGAGGTTCCATAATCACGGGATTTAATGGTTCTTCTTCCATTTCCTCGTCTTCTTCAATTCCCGTGTTTGAACTAATCCTTCAGAGATGTATTAATTTCACACTTCTTTGCTTCTGTAATGATGATTTGACAATCTGAATAGCTTTTCACCAGAACTATATCAGTTTGGGCATCTGACGAGATTAATGATCCTCGAATATCAACAGTTCGCAATGACGTGTGCCTTCCTATACTAATTATATTCCATAGCATTGCTAACGAATGAATGCAGACAAGGCAGGAATGGACTTTTCAGTGATACCATTATTCTCTAAATACAATTCTTCTAAACTGTGCTCATCATTTAGAATGTTCATCAACAATGAAAAACCTTCATCGCCAAGCCGATTATTATTAAGAGAAATCACTGTGATACTTGACCTTGAAAATGTTGTATTGATTTCCTTTAATTCTTCTCCCCCAATACTACACTTTACTGGAATCCGCCATATCTCACTTCACATCATCAACATACAATCGCTTCAGGGGCAGAGAACCAATAGTTGACATAAGATGCACAAATGTGACACCTGACAAGTCAATGCCTCTATACATAAACAAGGGACGAAAATAGCACGATAGATTTAGCTCCTCAAGCGATTTTAAATTAACTAGGCATTCCAAGAAACAATCGACAGAAGAAGAACTCACCTACAAATTCAACCAACAACAATCAAAAACATGATTGTATGAAAGGTCTAGTTTCTTTAAATGATTATTACATCTCAAAGCACTAGCGAGAGAGACCAAATCTTCATCCAAGAGATCGAAATCTACATATAACAATGCAATAACAACCTACGAGCAAAATCTGCTTCAGTTACGTTTGGGTTGTCTGAAAGAAGTGAAGACACAGACTCTGAATATGCACTCTACGATTCAAGAAGTAGTTGTGATTAAAACATTTGTAGAATCCATATAGCACTTACAGTTGAGGAGAATGCTTTGAATCGGTCACCGCGGTTTTTATTCATTTTTAGTGATGAAGTGATAGAATGTGTGTTTATTCGTTTGTTCTTAAAGAACTTAAATAGGAGACAATACATATGCTTTGGAAAAGTTTGGATGGAATCCATAGAATCCCATCTCCTCTTCAAACAATGTTTATGAATGGAATCTACAGATTGGAAACAATAGAAATAATGGATTAGAAGAGTTCATCA
>NW_014569034.1:0-4362 GCF_000743755.1 Blastocystis sp. subtype 4
GATGGAATCCATAGAATCCCATCTCCTCTTCAAACAATGTTTATGAATGGAATCTACAGATTGGAAACAATAGAAATAATGGATTAGAAGAGTTCATCAGATTCAAGGTCTGTCAATTTCTATCTCATTCATCACCATTTCCTTCAACAATCTCAATCAAAGTCAAATTAAGAGTTACTTCTATCAATTCATCAAATATCGAAACCGGGATTCATATCAGTCCATTCATTTATACCTCTTTTGATTCTGTTTGAAACCACTCATCTGAAACTCCCACTACCTTTCGTTTCCTCTCACATCTACTTCATTCCTAAGTCGGTATCAATTAATCATGGGTCGTATGTACGGAAAGGGGTATGGAGTGAAAAGGAGGAGTTGATAATGCGTAGAAAGGGAATGTCGGCTTCTTGCCTCCCCTACAAGAGAACTGCTCCTTCATGGTGCAAGTCTACTTCTGAGGAAGTAGAGGCTTCAGTGTGCCGTCTGGCTAAGAAGGGTTTGACTCCTTCTCAGATTGGTGTTCTGCTGAGAGATCAGAAGGGAATTGGTCAGGTGAAGGCTGTGACTGGTTCGAAGATTCTGCGTATTCTGAAGAAGAACGGTTTGATAGTTTGTGAGTGTGTGAGTTCTAGGACTTGCTCCTTCTCTTCCTGAGGATATGTACTTCCTGATCAAGAAGGCTGTGGCTATCAGAAAGCACTTGGAGCGTAACCGAAAGGATCGTGACTCCAAGTTCCGTCTGATTATGGTGGAGAGTCGTATTCATCGTCTGACTCGTTACTACAAGAGAACCGAGCAACTTCCTCCCACTTGGAAGTAGTAGGTGTTTATAAATGATTGTGAGGATTAGCAACTCTGCTACTGCTTCTGCTCTGGTAGCGTAAGTACGAAAGTTCCGTATCTCTTGGGAATAAGGTTGTTTGATGTTTGTTGGAATTTCATGATTATTATGAGAGGGAATGACTGTACAGAATGATTTGGGATTGATTCATTTCATGGGTAATAAGAACGGAAAAGTGAAAGAAGAAATGAAGAATGATCGATAGGAGAAAAGACAAGAGAATGAAGAGAGAAATCGGTCAACAGAGGAGTTGGTGAAACGAGAACCGATGAAAGAGTCTCCAAAAATGACAAAAGACGATTTTGAATTGCTAAAGACTGTAGGAAAAGGTTCATTTGGAAAAGTGTTTCAAGTAATAGAATGAAGAATTGGTGATGGGATAGGTTCGATATAAAGGAGATGGAAAGATCTATGCAATGAAGATCCTGGATAAACAAGTTGTACTAGAGTTTGTACTGAAATAGGATTTGATAGGATAGACGAAATCAATATGAACATACATTAGCAGAACGAAGAATTATGGGTGAATGTGAACATCCCTTTCTTGTTTGGTAAGAGAATGGATTTAATATCATTTCTAGTCTTCGTTTTGCATTTCAATCTCAAACCAAGTTATATCTTATTTCAGACTTCTTTAATGGTGGTGAATTGTTCTTCTATCTTTCTAATGGGCGGTTTTCTGAGAACCGTGCTCGATTCTATGCAGCAGAAATTGCTTTGGGTCTTCATTATCTTCATAGTCAAGGAATTGTGTATCGAGATTTGAAACCAGAGAATCTCCTACTAGATGCAGATGGACATATCAAGATCACAGATTTCGGTTTATCGAAGCGTGAAGTCTCAGGTGATGAGTTACACAGTCTCTGTGGTACTCCAGAGTATTTGGCTCCTGAAATCATCATGAAGAAGGTATGTATGAATGAATGGAGTAAGAAGAATAGTCATATGGAAAGGCAGTAGATTGGTGGTCGTTAGGTACTCTGATCTATGAGATGATATCAGGTCTGCCTCCATTTTATGATCGAAATAAACGTATTATGTATAATAAGATATTGACCTCATCTCTGACGAAGTGTTCATATATGTCTCCAGAGATATCCTTGTGAATGATCAAATCAGATTCCTTCATATCACGCTTTCGATATTTGTAGTCGTTTCTTGGATCGTAAGCCAGAAACTCGATTGGGCTCAGTGTCATTCGAGGAGATTTGTCATCATCCTTGGTTTGCTGATATTGACTGGGAGAAGCTATACAACAAACAAGTGATTCCTCCATTCAAACCAAATGTAAAGAGTGCTGAGGATGTGGAGAATGTGGATCGTGAATTCTTAGCAGAAATGCCTGCTGTTACTCCAACCTTTGAAGGAAAGGTTCTAACTGATCCCTCTGCTTTTGAGGGGTTTTCATATAATCCCAATGTAATCAATTCTAATCTATGGACTGTTTGTTAGTATGTTCAATCATTCTTCTCTCAAACAAGCTCATAAATGATCATACTAAACTTATTCTTTCTTCATATACACTCCAGCCTTACAAGGACGCAATACACGTTCCTTAAACATATATCCAGCTGTTACAATCTGACCCAACGTATTTGGTTCTGCACCTTCCTTCAATGGCATCTGGAACATTGCTTCATGAACATGAGGATTAAACGCTTCACCCACTTCACCAAACTACACTCATAACAACAACAATTCCCTCACCTTCTTAATACCTTGAGCACCCAATACCTTCTCCAACTCCTTCTGGGTCATCACAACACCTTGATACAGAGAAACAAGGACCTACCTTACAACACTTCCAAACTCACTACCTTATCAGCTTCTTCTCCTTCTACACTCTCCTTTGGAACACTACTCACAGCCAGATTCAGATAGTCACATACACACAACAAACTCTTTCCGAAACTCTGAATAGAATACTGTCTCTCACTAACCAATCAATCTCTTTCTTAATTCACACTTCTGCACATCTCGTTTGGCAATCATTCGGACATTCTGCATTTCAGCAAGAAGACGAATGTTCTTGTCTTTCAAATCCTTCAGCTACAGATCACACACCAGTTTCATTCACTACCTCCTTGCTACTGGCATCCAACTGTTTCTTAATCTCTTCAAGCTGTTCTTCAATCGTCTTCTCTTCCTGTTTAGATGCTTCAGGAGTTACTCCATCCGCAGCAGGAGTCTCTTCAAAGAGTGGAAGTGAAGAATGGAAGGCTTGTGTGAAAACAGCAGAACGGAGAGTCGGAAGGACTCTAGATGGAATTCCAATCTGAAGAGAACGAAGAGCTAAAGAAGTGAAACGGAACTACATGAGGTAAGTCGGGGAGAACACTTCCGACTGATGAACAATGTTTACTTACCATTGATTCAATCTAATTAGGGTTAGGGAACACCTGTACAACTGATCAAATAATCTCTGGCAATTGTGTTTCAACAAACAATCGCATCTAATTCTTCTTTTTTCCTTTCAATAGAGAGACAGTAACAGGGGTAGGATAGATACTTCCATTAGGTACATAATAGTTGCTTCCTGCAACAGGTGTATCTGACAGAGTAACTTCAACGGTGAATTTCTTTTTATTTTTGATATACTTCTGGAGTTGCTCATTGTCATCAAAAATCACTCCCTTCCTCTGTAGCAATATTAGCTCGGGTTTCACTTCCAGATCTGCGGCAATTGCAGAACGTAGTTCATACACATAACTGTTTAGATAAGCAGCATATCGAGCTTTATTGTTATCCTTAATAGCATTGTAAGTAATAGCGCCAGCAATGAGAGGGAGAGCTAGACCTCCAGTAAACAACAGGGCAGCAGCACCCACACCAACACCAATCAAGGCGCTCTTTTCTTTATTCTCTTGCTTGTTATATTCAACAAGGACTGTAATAGTATCTCCCTTTGGCTGTTGTGGTAAAGGATAAGGAGAGTTGACATTTGGAGTAGTAGCAGGAGCAAAGAACTGAGCATCAGGAGACTGCAAAATCTGATCTGCAGACGACTGTGGAGGGACTGCTGGGGCTGGCTGAGCTGTATACACAGGAATCATACCTGGTACATATGCAGGAGCCATAGGGTTAACAGATGGATCATTTTGAGCAGGAGGAATCGTCTGCAGACTTTCTAAAGAAGGAAAAACAGATGTAGGATTCTCCTGAACATTTAAAGGAACTGGGGCAGGTTGAGCATATTGAGAATATATAGGATACGCAGGCTGACCGTTTTGAGGAACAGCACCATTATTAGCAAAATCGTTTGAAGACTACTATTTACCATCAAAGCATCTCCACTTACATTCATGAACAATACTACTGTTAAATAAGAATGATAATGACTTCTTTAAGGACAAGAGATACGGTTTTTTGAAGAGCAAGTTTCGAAGAAGTTCGATTCCTGTTAACAAACAAGCACATCATGTATTAAGGTCGGCACACACGCACCGTAGTGTCGCCCACACTTTCCTTAACACGACAGAAAGCTTAATAAGCCTTAGCTCCCTTGCTCAGGAAGTCAGTAT
>NW_014569033.1:0-4345 GCF_000743755.1 Blastocystis sp. subtype 4
GATGAAGAGCGTCGTGCCAAATATCTTGAACGAAAACGGATTGTTGAAGAGTATGAGAAATCATTGAAGAATGCTGAACGAGCTCGAAATGATAAGAATAGAAATCCAGAAGTGAAGGAACAAGATGCAAATGAATTGAAGTCTGGAAGTGTTGATCCAATTCGTCGTGAACTGGATAGTGTTAAGAAGAATGATATTGTTAGTCAAATCATTAACAAAGGTTAGTATAGTCGAAATAGTGGTATTCGATTGTTCGCGGCTAAGAACGGTCGCAATTAACAGATTCTCACTTTTGATGGAATATAATAATGTGTAGTGATATTCCAAGACACTGACCTGAATGATTTCGTCAGAGGAACCGGATACCTAATACCTATTATTCCTTGTATAATCCCTATGTAACAGCAATAAAATAGGAAAGGTAATCCTTTATCTATCCTATGGGCTCGAAAACCAATCAAATATGTTCATTCATTACTGACACAAATCGCATAATTAATTACATTGCTAATTGCCCAACTACCGTGTTTCTATCCAGTTATTATTCACAGCACAAATAGAGTGAATTTTGGTAATGAATATTGCGTTTGTTAGTCACTTTGTTTATTGCCTATTTTTCGTGTTTATCACCAGTTATCTATGAATCAAACTCGTGCATACTTCTGTCATACCAGTTGCTGTGTAAGGGAGGTCAGAGGTGCACAGCGCCTCCGACCTCCCTCCAGAATCCGATTGGCCTCAGGTCTCATTATGCTGTATCTAATAATAGTTCTTATTCTCTTTCTCAATAACTCCTTTCACTCCGGATGCCAATTATGTAGTAATCATCATGTCACTTAATAGTAGCATTATCTACTCAATTGATAGTAGTTAAAGTGAGAAGGAAATCAGAGATAACTTTATCATCACTATTTGTGAATGCTTCAGTGAATAGTGGAGACAGTGAAGGATAATCACCACTAGAATATGATTATGATGATATCAAGTATCCCATTCCATTCAATGAGCTTGTTGGAAAGAAAGAGAATCGTTATGTTGATTTCAATGTGACGAGAGAAGGTTTTCCTTCATTCCTCAACTTTGGAGTTGTTCAGCCATCTCTCAATCCTGATAATGAATATGTAATTGTGGCAGGTGCTTCACAGAATCATATTATATCTTTAGTAAATCTACTGTATTCCACATTGTTAGCTAATCCTTATTCTCCTCTTGTCATTGTGGATTATGGCATCTATGAAGCTGGGTTGATGTATCTACTATCCAATATTACTCAGATTCACTTACTTCGGAAACAAATTGGAAGTGAATCACCTATCTATTATCGCAAATTCAACTTTGATCATTTTCCAGAATGGTGTAGAATCACTGAACCTCTCTCTGTAGGAGGTTATTCATGGAAGATTATTACCATTTTCGATGTCATCACTGAATACAAAGGAGTAGTGTTATGGGCAGATGCAGGAAGTATCGTTGGAAACATTGATAAGGATATTCGAAGTGCCAGAATGAATGGTTTCTATTCCAATTCTGCTGGACACAGTATTCGGAAATGGACTCATCCTGGTACATATCAGTATCTTGAGGAGATGAAGTGGATATCTGTTGTGAATTCTACTAAAGACAAATGGTGTTGTAATGTTGGATATCTGATTATTGACTACAGGAATAGAACAGTGATGGAGAATATCATATATCCAACAGTCAAGTGTTCTTTGACTAAGAAATGTATCACTCCTATTGGTAGTCATCGAAGGAATCACAGACAAGATCAATCAGTTATCTCCATTTTCGTTCAGTCCTTGGGCATTCATCAATCATGTGATCCTCAACATCCTTCATCAGTTCAGTCTCATAAGGATGATGAGAAGCATAACTATCGAATTGATATAGATGGAAGATTCCTTCAGACATTGAAATCCAAGTACAACGTCACAATCACCAATGCTTTATATTCAACTGTGATTGGTAATGACTATTCATCTTCAAATGGTTCACTCAATACTGTTTCTTCTGATTCATTGAAATCGAATGGTGAAATAATCCTTCCTACAGTATCACAATCTTCATTCAAACAGTCTTCAACAGAAGAGGTCTATTATGATTGGGGTGATTCTGTTAGTCAGTATTCAATGATCTCCTGATGTCTAGATTACAATCAGAAATGTTTGGATATTCTTAAGGTGATCAAGGGTCCAAATGACTATAAGATCTTGCATGATGGATATCCAGGAGGACTGGGACACAAGTATTGGTCTTTCCATTTAACTCTCACTTATGCTCTATTACTCAAACGTCATTTTTATAGTAGAATTGATTCAATGAATTCATTCTAGTTTATCTTCCTCTGAACTTCTGGAGGAATACTGCCAATTGTATAACAACTGATCAATCTCTTTTGATCTCTAATAGATCCAGTCTATTCACTGGATATAGGATAGTCAGTAAAAGTACTTGTCTCAAAGCTCGTTCAATAACCTCAGTATTTGGATCTGAAGATGTGGTGACTGTTGATTGTCATATCTCAGATGGAATTCTTGGCTCCAAGTCAAGTGTACTCACATTACAACAGAATGGAATCATTTCTCCTTCAGATTCATATTGGAATTACAGACGATATGTCCATCGGATTCTTTTCAATCCATCCATTGAACTTCAAAATGTGATTCAAAACAACAAACGATTATTGTTCACTCGGAAGTATGTTGTTGGAGTTCAAGTTCGAATGGGAGGATGTCTGGCTGATTACCATGAGAGGTCTCAAATGATGACAATGGCTCAATTGAGATCATATCCCAATACTATTGTGAAAGTGATGAGAAAATGGAATTATGATTCAAACAACACAGTGATCTATTTGTCTACTGATTCTTCTTATGCTGAGAGGTATATTCGACAGAAGCTGGGACCAAATTATGAAATTGGAGTTGCCAAGACATTCAAACGATCCCATTCTCGGAATCTGGGTAATGATGAACCAGTGAAGAATGCTCTTGTTGATTTGTATCTGTTAGCAGATTCAGATGTATTGATAATATGTAAAAATAGTGCATTTGGTCGAGCTGCTTTGTCAATGACACGAGCTCGACGTACTCTAGTATACTATGTTACTCATTCCCTTCTTACCAATTGGAATGGTACTAATGGCCTATGTGAGGTAGAAAGAGATGTCATATAGATAGCGATTGTTTCTTAATAGAAGACTTACAAATGAATAATTTCATATTCTTTCCCAACACTTCTTTCTAGGGGATATCTGATTTCATTCATCTGTGGGATCTTCATACGCCAACTGAAAGTTGATACGATGTGATTCACAGTAATGTTCATAATTATCATACAAAGGATATAGGAGAGATGGTTATTGTTTGTATACAAACCAATTACTATTAGAGGCCTGAGATTATCTTGTTCAGGAGACATTGATCCTCTGTAGGAGTAGTCAGGTTTGACATATATCACGTACAAATTGGAAGTAGACAAACCATCACCAACATCGCCTCAATCCTGGATAGCTATACAGGTTTACTTTCGGAATAAGATCAAAATGGAAGACTCACTTTACCCTTTCGAGACATATTGTCGGGTGATTAACAACGAGAATTGTGTCGTTAAAGTAAATGTACTACTCAATAATCATTCAAGGTTAACCATTGAATGGATTATTCACTTGGGACAATCGTTATCGTTTTAATAATCCATTCATTACAATGATGATAGTACTATTCACACCTTCTTCAGATGCTCTACTCTCAAACCAATACTGTATCTAATGGTAAAGGAGAATCTGTTGTGTTTGATAAAGGATATTATACTCTACCTCACATTATTGCTATGCTCAGTCAAGTGCAATACATATCATCTCAATATCCAATGCTGTTACCAGTTATGATTGTATTCATATTGATTCCAATTGTTCAGTTGATTGCTCACAAGCACCAGATTTCATCGATATTCTGGGTCTACAGAAACAGTATATGAACAAGGAAGTAATAGGGGAACAAACATCATTGATATCACTAGAAAGAGACAAGTGATTCAAGTTCTTCAATTGTAAACATCTGATCTTAAGATTGTCAATCAGAACAACAATCTGATTACTACAATATCACTGATGATCCTAGTCAGATGCTTGAATACTGCTGAAGATGAAACATTCGAAAGGAGTTGTTAGTAAATGAACAATAGTCTGCCATTGAGTCAATTAGTGATAAGTGCTGTTATACCAGCTGGTGAATCTCATACAGTGATAGATATAGATAAGAAATCATTTCCAGATGATATCGATTTGACTATCAATAGTGTTGTAGTGAAGATTGATACTACATCTTTGTACAATGTGAAGACA
>NW_014569032.1:0-4383 GCF_000743755.1 Blastocystis sp. subtype 4
TCTCCCTGGTTGTGATGATGTGTTGATTGACTCAGCTATTGCTGCTACCAGAGGAGTAATCGAGCAGTTGGAGATTATTAAGAAGAAGATTTAATGTCAGCGCTTGTGAATGTCTTTGTTGTGGAATCATCGAAACTGATAGTATAACAATCACCTGACACATCACTCTGTATCACCTACCAATCTCTGTATTAGTAGTAAGGTTTTGATGTATGCCACATTCAAATTTGAGGCATACAAGCTGTCATGAACATGGGCCTTCCAATCCTGGGTAGCTATACAAGGTTACTTTCGAATTAAATGATCAAAATGGAAGGCTCCCTTACTATTTCGAACCAAGTTGTTGGATGACTAATAAAAGAAATGTGTTGATATCTTCAGACCAATCTGAGTTCAAATTTGGTTTCGTTTTATTCACTATTACTAGATGAGAATTCCATCACCTTCTTCCATAAACGTTCCAAACGATTTGAGAAATCAATATCAAGGGAATCCATTCATAATGTTAGCCATTTCTCTCAGACTCTCCAATGTTTCAGATCATTTGGGTGATAACACAAGATAAGATTGTTGTTCAATCCTTGAGTAATACAAATAATGTAAGAATGATTGGATTAAGGGTGATACAATTACTAATAACAAATCTACACCATTGTGAATGAACTATCATACATTGCTTATGATGATGTCAGTAGTACAAATGCTGCTACACTTGGTCGTCCTTATGATGGTAAACTCTTCTATAATGTGTTGAAGTTAGTTCAGAAGTCAGGATCTACTGTTGCTTATTCAACTATCAATGTCAACTTTTCAGATATCTTTGAAGGATGTTCACAGGAACGATTCATCAATCTAACGCAAATGGATGCTCAGATCATTCCTACCAATGATGATGCATATTTCTACATTAGTAATGGTAAGATCAAGACAATGTCATCTCCTACTACAAATCCTGTAGATACTACATCTTTGATAGTTGTATTCTGTGGTATCATAGTTACAAGACTGCAAATGAAGATGCATTTGATCCTGAAGATACGAAACTGGTGAAGAATCAGATTATGACGAAAACATTCAAGATTCCTGCAAATCAAGGATTCATTGATGATCGAGTCCTTGTGAACTTCCCAATTAAGATGATGTTTATGGTATTCACAGATGATAATGGTGATTTCAGCAGTTTGAAGGATGTACGATTTAAGCGTATTGCAATGAATATTGCTGGTGAACAGAAACGTATTCTGAATGTTGATAATGGTAATAATCCTGATGGAATTGATCATACATTCTTTGAATGGGTTGATTATCTATGCAATTCTCGTAGTGATGAATATGATACTTTGTTGACCTATAAGACATGGCGAGATCAATTCCGTGTATTTGCATTCCCTATTGCAGAATGGTTCCCACAAAGAGCTCAAAATCAGTTGCAGTTTGAGATTGAATTGGATAATTCTGATGATAATGCTCCTAACAAGACTGAAATATTGCAGATGCATTTGATAATGATTCGTGCTAATCAGGTTCAAGCATAGGTTGAATTGAGTCTGTAAGGGTTAATCCATGCAACTGAACCCATAAGGACGAACACCATAAGTTTTTACTTTGTTCTAGTAAGAAATACTATGCGAATGATAGAAATAGACAATTTCACAAAGTCAGATTTCCAACCATACAATGATGATTATGTATACATTCCTATCAAACCAAAAGTTCATCAACAACATTCCAGAAAGATAATGGATAAGATGATTCAGAAGTACTTTAACAAAGTTGAAGAAACAGCTCTTAATCCAACTCGTGTATTTGGTAACAAATGGCAATCTTTGAAAGCCACTTATGATACTTATATGGGTCTAACACCCAATGAACGTCGAAGAGTGGATGTTTCAAATATGCGTGGATATCAATTAGCAAGAAACTCTATTCATTTGAAGATAATTGTGTATACAATGTAACAGTTGCTGATAAGTTCAACAAGATTGTTGTTGTTTCAAAAGATCACTTATTGTCTGACACTGAGAAACGAGCTGTGTTTGATAATCCATTTCAGTTTGAGCCTATATCTCCTTATAGAATTACTTGGCCTACTTCCACCATTCGAGATATGAAAGATTATTGAAATCAACAAGAGTGTTGATAAGCTCAGTGATACTATGAATACCTTTACCACCAATATGAATACTGTTATGGATAACATATCTTCAACTACTTCTGCTCTAGTAAATCAAAATGCAATGATATACAATGACTTTAAACAACAAAGACAACAACAAGAACAACAAGAGCAAAAGATATTGAATAGTAATAGATTGTATTATAATAGAGATGGATCTTATGTTAGAAGCAAAGCCCTTTATGTTCATCGAGGTAGTAAAAACTACAATACATTAATAGAACATGGTTGGAAAGAAAATGGTGATGGAACAATGGTACACATTCGTTTCATTGAAGAACCTCAACCTGTGGTTCAGAATGTTATACAACAACAAATGGATATTCAACCCCTTATTATGCAAGTGAATAATGTTGTTGCTACACTATCCACTTTTGTAGATCAAATGACGAGTCTTGATCTTGCAACGAATATTGCAGATATCCATTCTATTCTTGGAGATATAGCAACAGTAGTACGAGGAATACCTAAGAATCAATTAGTAATGAATAATGCAATGATTAAGTCAATTACAGATTTACAGAAACAAATAACAACCATAATTGATAAACAAGTACCTGCTTTAACAGATTTGAATAATGCTTTCAATACAAGTAGTATTATGAATAGAGAGAATCGATTTGATGAACAAATAGGAAGATTGATTAATGCTCAGAATGATTTGTTCAAGAAGAGTGAGGATACAATAGCGGCTTTACAACAAAGAATTGATCCAGGTAGAGAAGTAGCAATTGCAAATGTTGTTCCTGGAGTAGATCCAGAAGTTCTTAAAGGGATTAATTCGATGGAATCTTTCTTCAAGTTCTCAAATCCCAATTCCTTACTTACTTAACAAAGATGTTGGATGCAAATAATGCCCTAATAGAAAAGGTGATTCAAAATCAAAACAATCAAAGTGAAGCTTTGACAACGATATCAAGAACAAATTATCATGATCTAGTAGAACAACTACAGAAACAATCGTACAATCATTTCAATCCACTTCTAGAAGATTTGAGTCAACAATCAACAAATACTCAAGAAATGTTAACAAATCTACAAAGAGACAAATCATTTGTTAATGGATATGCAAATTGATAATCAGAATATGCATAAGGATAACCAGAATATGATGTTAGATATGTATGATGATAACAGAAACATGTTAGGAGTTATCAATCAGAATGTTGTAAATGGTAATCAACAAAGAGATGCTCAAATGCAAATGATTAATAGTCTACAAGATCAACAATCGTATTTGAATTGGATGATGGAAAATGGACTGACTCGAATTGAAAATAGGGCTGATCAGTTCTATCAGGATTATCTTGAATTGCAGAGGAAGATTCCTCAAATTCAGTTTACTAACAATAACATACCATTATTGGATGGTACATCAGTTAGTCAATTACTATTAACAAATGATAATTCTACTATTGCTCCTGCAATTGTTGATAAAGTGAATACAATTGTACCAGTAATTGTGGAATATGATAAGTTCAATAATGCAAATATGGGTTATATTAATGAAAGGGATGTGATTCGTGATGACTTCTTATCATTCCTCAATGTTCTAGCAAAGAATCGTGATAACATAGTACTTATGCAGAAATGTCGTTCTAAAGGTCCAAGATTCTTATTCTCCATATTTCGTTTAAGACACAATTTTCCAAAGATATCAGAGTTCTTTGTTCGTCTTGCAAATGGAGTAATAACTACAGAAGAAGAAATGGATAGCTACTTTGATTATTTCGAGAATAACATATTAAATCATTATAAAGAGAAAGCTGATATAAACCAAATGATTGATAGTGTAATCAATAGTGTGTTGTATTCAAACAAGGTACAATCAAGATTACAACCTATATCTCAGGGGTCTGAACAGACACAACCTCAGGATTCAACACAATCTATAGTACAATCAAGTATGATATCTAGACAATATATCTCAGGGGTCTGAACAGACACAACCTCAGGACTCAACACAATCTATAGTACAATCAAGTATGATATCTAGACAAAGAAGACCTTTCATAGGTACAAGATTACTAACACAAAAACCTGAACAGACAGATTATAGGATTATACATACAAATAAGCAATAATCTATGAATAGAAAGAACTGAAAGTAATTTCACTTTGTTTTTCTTATTAATAAACTACACAACATGAGTATTCCATTTACAGTTGATATATCTGCATTCTATGGTGAACCCGACTTTCGTGAA
>NW_014569031.1:0-4328 GCF_000743755.1 Blastocystis sp. subtype 4
CCTGAGACCAACCTGATGTATCATCACCAAACCAATTGGTAGGCACTTCACCCATCTTATAATACCATTGTTCTGAATGATTGATAACAGGACGACGAAGATAGTGATGATGAATATTGCCTTGATTCGCATCATATCGTCCTTTCAGAACCATCTCCTCTTCACCATCAGGTAACATGTGATACAAGTAGAAATAAGACTTAGACGGCCACAAGGAAAATGTTGAATTGAACACAACATCAAATCGATCCACATCAATATCAATACAATGAATCCAATCCTGACTAGCAGGATGTGTATGGTTAGCTGGAACTTCAAATATCACATTACCAGTGGCTGTATCATAAATACTGAAGAATTCTGACTCAGGACGCGATTGATAGGTTCTAACAATCTTATAATCTAAGCATTCATCTCTTGTTGATTGCAAAGGATTCATATTGATAATGGAGGAAGAAAGTGAAAACTGTACAATTTGAACACTCTTCTCTGTCATTATGGTTTCTATCACAATGGCACCAGTCATATCTCGAATCACAATCCAAGCACCATTACTCCAACCATCATTTCCAGTATCCAGCATCTTGAGAGAATACAATGAAGAAACAGAGAAAGGTAAACACACTTCCAATACTTTTTCTTGATTATCTTCAAACAATGGAGAAGAATACAACAACATATCTCCTCCAAAGATCTGAAACGATTCCTCCTTCGCAAATAGAAGAGTTCTTTTAGTAATATTCACATACACTTCATTAGGAGCACATTCAATACCATAAACAAGTCCAACTAACGATTAAGAGTCATCATCAATACTACATAGTAATAATACAAGAACGATATGGCCACACATAGTAGAACAAATTCCAACAACCACAATATAGAAGTACTGTTTTTGGTGAAGTCTTCATTTCTAGGTGTAATATAATAATCATAACATACCTAACTACTGAACGTGCATGATGGTTATTTGTTCTTTGTATTACAACACCTCAATTCTCTCTTTTAGAAAGCAACACTTTATTACTTAGTCTATAACTGATTTCAATGGTATTATACTCACTTTTGGTTAGTTCAGTTTTGAAGGGAGCTGTGATACCAGAGGAACTATTATGAGACCTAAGTCTATTGAGTTTGGGAGGCGCTGCATACCTACCGAACTCAATAGACTCACACCGTAGTAACAGTAGTAATCTGATGCATGATACGTATTCTTAACATCCAGACAAACCGTCGCAAACATGGGCCTCCAACCCTGGGTAGCTATACACTGTAAACACTATAAACACTACTTAGATGCCCTAGAGGGCACTTTACGTCCATACCGTGAGGCCTCGGACTAGTTCCCGAGTAATTCTAATATCCAGTGATTGCTTGACAGCTCATGAACCCAACCACTAGCTATTCAGGAGAATAGAGTGGTGACATCCAGCTGGGAAATCACCGATGACATCGTGGAAACATAATGATGTCATCATCACCTTAGAGAACACAGGATCCCATAGGTGATAGAATAAGATGAATACCACAACCAAATCACAAGAGAAAGAGGTTCATACATGACAGACGAACAAGAAAAGACAGGACAGAGCTTGAGAAGATCATGAAATCTCCTCAGGAAAATAAGAACGACAATACTTGCAGAAGGTGTTCTGTATCCTTGTCGACTGGCAACAAGCAACAGGAAGCAGTAATCCAACTTGAAAAACGAAATAGAAAAACTCCAAGAGAACAACCGAAAGGTTAAAAACTCACAGAGAAAACTCAGCAAAACAAGAAAAAGCCCGAAACGAAGGATCGAGAACCAATCCTATAAAGCTAAAGTAAGAAGTAAGGGTCAAAGACCGACCCTATGGACCAACACAATGAACCAAGGACCAATACCACAACGAATACAAACACTAAGGACCAAGGTTCAAGAATGAGAAGCCAACACTACCGGTCAAAGACCAGAAATGAAGACCTTATCCGATATCTATCAAGACAAGTAAGAAGTCAATTCAATCACTATGGCAAGGGATGAGGACCAGGGACCAAAGCGAAGACTAAGGACGATGGATCAACCCTATGAACCAAATACCAAGATTTAAGGCCAAAACTCAAGAAACAAGGGTTACGAGTTAAAACCCAAAACCAACACTAAGATTCGAGAAACTAAGGACGAATGACCAGAACCATTGAGAATAACAATGTAATGAGCCAACTTGAAAAGTAAAGAGCCAATGTGAAGAGCTAAGGCTGGAGGGAAGCAAAGAGCCATTGATCGATAATACAATCACGAAGCAAGGTCAAGAATGATTGGAAGTAGTGCGTTTAAGAGGCAAAGACAGGAACCACGTCGAAACAATGGAAGGCTTAAGGCAAAGACCAAGAAGCATTGAGAGCAGCAACAATAGGAGCCACGACCAAGGACATAAGTGAGGGGGGTGAAGAAACAAGGTCTAAGGACCAAGAACTAGGAACGAGATGAATGACAATCAAGGGTGAGCGGTATAGACGAGGATGGTTGGGGATACTTAGTAGTATGGCTGGAGACGAAGAGAAGAGTTATGGAGACTAGCTGTAAGAAAAGTAGAGTCGAAGAATGAGCCGAAATTAGAGGGAGTAGGTAGCCGAGTTTTCAGAAATGAGGAGAGTTATCCCGATTTAGCCAGGCGAGTGTCTAAAGTGAAGAAGGAGTGTGGATGACGAGAACTGAAAACTGTACTGAAACCTGTAGCAAAGGAATCAAGGAGTTTCACTAGGTCCAGGACGAAGTGCCGAGTTCACGAAATGACCATTGATACGAAGCTTGTTGACTGCCAGTATTAGCAATTTGCAGTAATATGGGATTCCAGATAGGAGAAACTGCGAAGCCAAAGATCAAGAGAGATACCGATAAAGAGTTGAAATATGTTGATGATTGGATGTGGCAGAGAGAATAGAGAATAATATGAAGGAGAATAGAGTGGATGTTTGTTATAGAAGAAAAGGCTGGAGCTTTGGTATAGGAAGTATAAGACATACGAAAGAGAATAATAGTAAAGCATATGATAGGATAGTTGCAAGAAATAAGAAAAAGAATGAGTATAAGAGTGGAGTAGGTTAGTAGATCCAGTGAAACATAATGATAATAAGTAGGGTATAAGGTGTAAGTAGATTATAAGGTAGAGTACAAGTTGAATACAGTAAACTTTACAGGTCACGTGATTGATGTGGCTGTAGACATAGTGTTATGTATGGCTTTAGGTTTGTGAATGTTGGAATGAAGTATAGGAATTGAAGATTGGATGAATGGATGGATGGAAACTGAATCATGTGGTATTGGTTAGAATATGAATGAAATATGAAAGAATGAATGAAAAGTGTTTTGAAGAAAGTGTGAGAAGACATGTACAATTTGAATTATCGATTTTGGTAAGTTGGTTTGATTTGACTAGTTGTAAGATGTATAATTGAATGGCATTATAGAAAGGATGAAGTTCGAAGTATTAGTGGAGATCAGGTTGTGAGTAAGATTTGTAGTATTAGAATAGCATATTTAGCATGAATGATGATGGCGGTTTGAATGAAGTACAGTAATTGAAGATTGGAGTAGTAGATGAGAGATGAAACCTGTAGTGTTGTTAGAATTGGAATTGAATGTAATGATTGTAATAGAGATAGTATTAGTATGGTGTTTGTTATGAATAGAAGTGTATTAGAGTGTTAGAGTGAGTGAGGATGTTTAGATAGTATGATTCGAATAGAAATGTGAATGTGAATGAAATATGAAAGAATAAAAGAAAGTTGTGTTTTGAAGAAAGTGTGAGAAGACATGTACAATTTGAATTATGGAGAGGCCTGAGGCCGTGTATGCTCTGCGGAGGGCGCGGCGCAAGCGCCGCACCTCCTTGAGCTGAAGCAATAAATGTGTACAAAAATGGTTAAGTAATCAGTCAAATGGTGTGAACAAAGTAAAACAAACTTTCTAACACTAAAGACAGTGCAGTAAACAGGGTGACGACCAGACCTCCAAATTCTGCGACAATCGGCAAGCCCTAGATGCGGCGCCGCAACAGGGTCCCGATAATTGCCGATTGCGCCATATTTGCCGCAGAATGCGCAATAATGCCGCAAATATGGCGCAATTACCTAATGTTTCTGTTTATCAGTTAGTGATTGCTTACAAACAACTTTCTTTAACTCAATTGTATTTAGGAATCAATGTCGTTCCTTTTTCTTTAAGATAATCATATTCACTCAAGTAATGTCTCAGGAGAGCCAGTCTTCCACTTTTCTCACAACAAGTGGAATTCTGCTTAACTCGCAGTAAGCATCGAAGTGTATCTGTAGAAAGGCAGCTTCTT
>NW_014569030.1:0-5162 GCF_000743755.1 Blastocystis sp. subtype 4
CAATGAGTGGAACAGCAATTGAAACTGTTGTTCTTTCATTCACTGTTATCACTCCTATCTCTTCATTCTCTTATCCTCAATCATCTTATGTTCTATCAAAGAATCATCCATTCTCAATCACTCCTTCTGTCAATGGAGATGAGATCTCATTCTCTATCATCTCAGGATCTCTTCCTCCTGGTCTATCTCTCAACTCATCTTCTGGAATCATTTCAGGAATTCCTTCAGCTACCATCAAAAGTACGCTTCTCACAGTTGAGGCATCAAATGGAATCGGATCTCTCCAAACTCAACTTTCCTTAAGTATGAAGACTCTGTCAATTCTTTCAATCTTTCTTATCTCTCTTGCTGCTGTTATCATTATCATAATTGTTGTTCCTATTATTGTTATTCAGATGAATTCTCATCACGAACGTCCAGCTTCGAGATCATATCCATGTTGGTATGACCGTCCTCCTCAGACTGAGAATCCATACATCTCAGTTAATCATCCTCCCAACATGCTATGTAATATCGCAGTTTATGATCCTTCTACAGGTTCATATTCATCAAGAACTTCTAAGGTGAATCATTTTGTGTAGTTACTCTTGTTATTAGTTGTATCCTGTTTGTTATGTTATCATACTTGTAAATGACTAGTACCAATAACATCTACAACCTATTAATGCATCCTTGTATAGATATAGATAAGAAATCATTTCCAGATGATATCGATTTGACTATCAATAGTGTTGTAGTGAAGATTGATACTACATCTTTGTACAATGTGAAGACAACGAATACAGTAGTAGCTCGAAATGATTCAGGACCAAAGAATATCGTTGTTGAAGCAGGATACTGTGATCAAGAATCATTAGAAGAGATGTTTGGTTCATATCTCACATTCACAGAAGATGGATATGCACATCCTTCTGGTCCTGCTTATGATTTAGTATTTCAACAAGTACCTGACTTGAGTCGAATATTGGGATTTGATAAGATTCAGGCAAGTGGTGTGAAAGGGAAAGAACCAGTAGATCTATCAAATGGATTGAACTGTATTCGAATCTACAGTAATCTGGTAAAGCAGATGATATCATTTGAAACAAGTCCATTAGTGGATTGTATGATCTATTCAATTGAACAATGTGTGTTCGTTTGTTATTCAGTATGTACTAGTTCCATTCAATTAGCAGTACTTCAAACAAACACACTAGGAACGATTCTTGACTTCTCTAATAACTTGTCCTTTATCTCTAGTTCGGTCGTATGTATTTTGTAAGAGAATCAGCATCTTAATCATTATCAACTTATCAAATTTACTCAAACTGTTCAGTTCTATCACATTAATGAATGATTCATTCAACTGAATACCTTCATCCGTGAGTGATGGAATGTCTAATTCATATTCAAGCATCAATCATCACTCTCCAATTGTACTTTGCTCATGTACATGAAGCCACTCCTATCTCCCTTGAGTAGAGTAAGAGAAGGGAGATCTAATAAATCAATCATCATTATCATTTATGCTCTTCATTATCAATTTATTTCTACTTCTATCGTAATCATCACCTTGAACGGAAGTTGATCCAAGAGTGATTGTTTCAAGTTGATTCAAATCTCATTCATCAATCATTCAATCATTCATACTCTCAAATACCACTGAATGACACATACCAAAGGTGGACATATCTAATTGAATGGATTTAAGTAAAGGGAGATTCTTCAATTCAAATGAATCATACCAACGGAATGAATAATCCCCAAAGTGGATTTGTCTCAATTGATCACAATTCCTTATAACGCATTTGCTCCCTTCTCTTCTGCCATTCAGATAGAAACTATTCTTACCAATCTTCACACTCCTCAGTGTATTTAACCCTTCCAGTACAAATTGACTTACTTCTTTAAAACAATCATTTCCAATTTCAACTCTCTCAATTCCATTAAGCCAAGTTGCACTAAACGAATTCAGATCATTCCCATAATCATTTTTATAACGTAGAACACCATACTCTCCTTTTATCCATCTCCCACTTCTAACCAATTCATCATTCTCATTGTACTCTTCTCCGTTTCCATCCCTCATTCCATCCTTCCATTCTCCAATATACACTAGATTCAGGTCTTTGAATTCACTTCCCTTCCCTTCTCTCTTCCCATTCTTCCAATCACCATAATACAAGGCTCTCTTTCCATCACTCTCATACTCTGTTCCACTCTTTGCTCGAACAAATCCTTTTATAATATCTCCTTCAAATCCTCCTTCATATACTCTCACTCCATTCTCATCATACTCAATCATGTTACATGATGGATAGGGATTATTATAACGATTACCAAAACCAGTATTAGGGTTACCAAAACCAGTATTGTTAGGTAAATTCAAACCATATCCTGCCACTCCACTACCAGTAAACTCTCGAATAAGTTTCTTCTTCACTCCATTCTCATATAAACATTCTCTCTTCAAGCGTCCTGATTCGCCCTCAAAACATCTTCCATTCTTTCTCCACCTATCATCATATTCACTCACACTCAACAGTTCTCCTCCATTTACGTTGGCCTCTGAATAGAATCCATCCATTCCTTCCTTTTTTTTCAGTTCTCTGTATCGCTTTCCATTTTGATAGAATCCCCTCCATGTCACATTTCGAGAACTGTCATACTCTTCAAAAACACTGCATTCTTTCCCATGTTCCAATTCACCTCTAAGGATAGTTCGACCATTCTGTTCCTTCTTCAATACTATCCCTTCTGCCAAGTCATTTACAAATTTCAATTTCATAAACAATGTTCCATTAGCATATAGAATCAATCCATCTCCTTCTTTCTTTCCATCTTTCATATTTACTAACATTTCATAATTAGAAGACTGATAGGATATATGGACGGTTGCTTTTCCTGTTTTTGATCCATCATCATTCTCAATCTCGACACTGCTAACCTGGAAGTCAGCTAGAAAGGAATCCTGTGGAAAACCTAGTCGTTCATTTGGAATATTTCCAGTAAACATTTCCTAAAACTAAAATAGTAATGAAGAGTTCATTGAACTAAACTCCCTAAGATTTAGAATACTGAACGCGGGCACTTATCTAATATCGAACTGGCAGGAGTTCTTTTTTATGGATTGAGAACACTGTGAGCTACAATTTCTTAATGGATCGTCTATTTTCAAAGCTCATCTCCTTTTAGAACTGAAACAATGAAAAGCGGTAATGAAGGCAAGTTAAATTCCTAATATGATAAGGATAATGGTGTTCGACAGCTGAAAAACTATATTAAGGTGTTTGAATACCAAAGCAGATAATACTATGCATGTTCAGTAGTTCATTCAATATGTTATGAATATTATATCATTACCAAGAAGGGCAACTACACAAGTAATTGTTTTCTGGAGGCCTGATGTAACTGGATTCGGTGATGATTATGTGATATTACAGTTCAAACAAAGAGATCCTATCAACCAAGTAGCAGAAGGCCATATGATTACTCCAACATACTTGAAGATTGCTTGTGACAATTACTATTCGATGTATCATCACATTGTATTTAGTATTCAGTTTTCTATATATCATATTGGTGTATTTTTGTCTTAGTGAGGGAAGAAGCCTTCGATCCCCCAAAGCTGATGACCTCAGGTCTCTATGATATCTTAACAAGGTTTCTAGTAGATTATTGTACAACAGCTCCATGTCGAATGTAGTATTCAAGAGAATCAGCATCTCAATCATTATCAATTCATCAATCATACTCTAACAATACACATTATTCACATATTTGATGCAAAATACCCAACTGAAATCGTATGGAGTGATGGAATATCTAATTCAAGTTTTATCATCAATCACTATTATCCACAATGGAAGTCTTTTTTATCAGTTGATCCTCTATCATCCCATACAATCAAATCAGACACATTCCACTTCTTTCTGTATGTATCTAATGTAACTCTCATCTTTCTCTATTTCAAATCGTAAATATCTATTCTCTTATCCATCTTTCTTATCATCTCTCTCACTTCGCTACTTATCTAACCACTTTCTCAATCAAATCCATCAATCTTATTCTATTGAATCTCAATTCACACTGCACCTTTTCTCACAGGGATTACAAACTGTTAGCGAATAACAATCTATCCTGTATTCAGAATTCTCTTTCAGTATCATTGTTTTCAACAACTTATCATTACTCCCCTCATTCTCTATTCATATTGCCTCTATCATTCTTCAGTCTCATCAAATCGAGTTTTCTCATCATTCAATGATTTTTTGTTTGGTTTAGTAGTTGTGAGAGTTACGGCGTGTGATTATGAAGTGTACTAGGGGGTCTGAGACGATTACATGATAGGAGAGGGATATGTGAAGTGACTCCTTATTGAACAAGTGTTCTCAGGCCTCTCATCATTATGTTATGTTGATTAGTTCGATATACAAAGAACCTCAGAATAACTAAAGATAATGACTGTGACTACGAATGAAACTCTCTAAACCATCTGCATCTTATTGTTACATACAATCATTCATTCTGACTTTTTGAAACAATAGTCCTTGTATTGTAGAAAGGATCACGGTATAGGTGAATGTTGTTTGAGTTCAATAGAGGTACATCTCCAATTCAATTCATTTCAATCAAATACTCTCCAATATCACATTATACAAGAGAAAGAAGTTGTAATAACTACCATATAGATAAGATAATGAAGGCAAATCTGATTATCAATCCAATCAATCCACTACTCTTCATTATCAGACTATTATCATTACTATCAAATGATCCTTGTAGAGCACCATCACCTAATCTAATAGATTTGAGTTCAGGAAGATCTATCTCTCATTAATCTCATATCATCACTCTCAAATCGAATTGAAGAAGGATTCATTAATGACCAATAGTTAATAGTCACACTCTCCAATTGATTCAATCCACTTATCTTAACTCGTTCCACATAATAGAAACTATCTCTGTCAATTACTACAGTCTTAAGATTCTTGAATCGACTCAAATCAAACAATCTCACCCGAGGCAAATTACAAATACCAATATATATCCTGAGATTCTTCACTTTCCAACTCCACCATATCGGTATATGTTCCCATTCCCAACAATTGTGAATCACAACATCACTGTTGATAGCGATTCGAATACCCATATAAGTGTAACTCACTATCTTGTAGAATGGG
>NW_014569029.1:0-4270 GCF_000743755.1 Blastocystis sp. subtype 4
TTTCATATTCTCATTCTCTTTCAAATCATCTCTATTTCATTCATATGTTATCATATTCACTTCTATCATCAATACTCTTATCAATAGTGTTTCAAACAACTATCTTCATTCATTGAATAGAGAGATTCTCAAATATAACAATCAATATCAATTGAGATAATCATCATGAAATCAATTTGATGAGGATCTGAATGAGAGAAAGAGTGATCAATGAGATAGACTTGACAATTGAGAATCAACAAATCGAACTATTCATCCTTATTGAATCCAACAACAGAATGATACTATTACAAACAATAGGAGTAGTCTCATTTGTTCAAAACGTAGTTGGACATTGTTACTGGATGAATAGTACGGTTGATAGAGAGGCGATAATCGGCATCATAGTCAATCCTTCGTTTATTCAATAGTCGTTAGAATTATCGAGTTTTATCAACTCTATTGAAGTATAATTTATAAGTGTGAGATATTCCAAGACGATGGGTGACTAGTAACAAGTTCTAATAACCATAAACAATACCTATTATCAGACCTACGCCTATTGGAACCGTTATCATCCTATGTTTAGTTCATCCAATACCTCACAAAAGTGACGATGCTGCTGCTTATCATTATCCTCCTGGAAATGAAGAGCCTCAGGCCTCTCATATCCAAACAAATCACCTTTCAATAATACTCCTTCCATCTACATTCAATCAGCAGTCTCATTCTCAACTAATACACTCAAATCCATATCAGTCAATTCTTATTCTTTCAATATAATTATTGAAGAAAATACTGAATTGGTATTAGAGGTGGGAAAAGGAGAATGAAGTGGAAAGAGTACTTGAAAGAGAGTGTATTGAATAATAATAAGAATTGTATGTTGAATTTGAATGTTGATAAAGAAGAAATGAGAGGAGTATGTAAGAGAGGAGAAGAAGTGATAGAAGTGAAAGAGAATGAGAATGAAGTGGAATTGATGATAGTGAATGTATGAATCATTCAGCGTCTTCGGTACTATCCATAGGGCAACACAATGCTTTCAACAATACTAATACAGAAGAATCTTAAGTAGTAGGTTGTTTCTACCTATTCTCCATACAGTTCTATCCACGAATGAACTATGTAAATTTGTAAACAAATATCTAAATTAGTGTACATATTCCCCATCCCACAAATCCTTCCAATCCAAAGGACTTGGAAGCAAGAAAGATCGGCGAGCATATCGGCATCCCTTATCTAATTGTCGGATTTGCAACATTTCCTCAGGAGACAAAGTAAAATCAAATACATCAAAGTTCTCATCGATACGACTTGGCGTCACAGACTTTGGAATGCACACAGTACCACGTTGGATAGCCCAACGAATCATAATCTGGGCACATGATTTGTTGTGATTCTTTGCAATCTCCTTAATCACTGGATCATCCATAGGGGACATATCCGTAATAGAACGAGTTGATACTGCTCCTCCTAAAGGATAGAATGCCATCAAATAGATTCCATTCTGGTCACAAACATCCTTCACTTCCCACTGCTGAAGATATGGATGCAACTCCACTTGGTTGACGGCAGGCTTGATTGTTGCAAACTCCAACAAGTCCTTAATACGTTTTCCAGAAAAATTGGACACACCAATAGATCTGACTTTTCCCTACAAATAAGTCCTTCCCGAAAAAACCGACTTGTCTACAAACATCTTCCATACCACTCCACAACTCTTTCATATTCTCCACTTTGTAACCAAGACGGTACTTTGGATCATCAGCAGGAAGATTATCATAGTCAAAGAAATAACCTTCTCTTCTTTTCTTATCCTGTTCAGGCGTCAAATTAAAGAATACACTCTGATGAATCAACAGAAGATCGATTGTATCCAATTGCAATTCTTCGAGCATTACATCCACAGCGTGCTTTACATCCTCCTTATGCCAGTCATACAACCAAACCTTTGTACAGATGAAAAGATCGCTTCGTTTCACAATTCCTTCACGAATACACTTCTGAATGGCTTCTCCAACTTCTTTATGATTCTTATATGCAACAGCAGTATCAATGAGACGGTATCCATCTTTAATAGCTCTTTCGACTGCAAGTGCACACGAATTGTTCTGAGAAAGGTACGTTCTAGTAATAAGGTCAATCTCCTGTACATTACCCAAGTCCCAGAATGGGCATCTTAATACCATTATTGAGGATCACAGAGTTCATTCTTCACAATCAAATAATAAATGAGTTGGCTATTTCTGCTTTTCCATGTTTGAATGAAACGCCCAATCCTTGTGTCAAAGAATAAAACGAGCCGTCTTTGCTATAGATCATGTCTGTATGGTGTATTTTTTGTAAGGTGGAACTTTGAAAATGAATGCTACCTTTGGAAACAATTGGTAGCATGGTGGGTTGTTCTTTAGTACTCTCTCTTCAAATTGTTTTCTTACTTATTCCAATCGGTGGAAACATTATTTGACTCTAACAAAGATCGCACAGCATTACTGGGATGAATCTACTAGTTTTACCATTTCAGCTTCATTCGCTTCCATCTCTTCATTGCTAGGTCTCACCATTATCCTGCTATACCAATCTGAAAGCAACTTCATTGAAGAAGCTCCTCGACGCAAAATTGGCACTTCACTTGAATCTTCTAGTTCTAAACTGTCTCCTTCATCTGTTGATTCCGGTTCCTGCAACAACGTGCGCTTGAAATCCATAAACTTAGAAAGAGGACAGGATAACACAATATGCTGCATTACAGAGATCCAAATCATACATAACGACAATCGCATCATTAGCATAACCTGATTATTCTCAAGAAGTTCACCTTCAGCCCGTGCTGTTAAGGTAAATGATACAGACCCACGATAGACAAGGAAAAGAACAAACACCTAAACATGAAATACGCAGCATGCAGCAACATGATTGTGATTAAGAAGAGTACGATGAGGTTCGAGCCATTTCACAAAGGTATCCATCACACCTGTAACCGCAGCGTACCGACATAAATATACAACAATCACAAAAAGAAGCAAGGCACGTTTGTTAATATCAAAAGGATGAATGTTGAAGGAAATCATGCCTAAAACAAGGAATGAGCACATCTCGGAAAGAAAACCCAGAAAGCGAATCATCTTCAGTACAAAAGAACGAGTATATAAAGGTAACTAGAATGATAGTTCAAAAGGATATGTATCAGGATTTAAATTATATTGTGTATAGGAAGACATCATAAATCCACACACACGAATGGCTATAGAACTCGAAACATGAAGTCCCTCAGCAAGCATATAAGCCATAATAGGAACTGAAAAGAAGAGAGCAACTTGAAGGATACCGACTCCCTTTCCATCAAAATAGAGTGTACGAAACAGCAACGTAGCTACAGATCCTATTCCTATTCCTATTCCAAAAGACATCACTAAAAACGAGAGAAAGTAATTGATTCCTTCGATGATATGGATACCGTCAACAACCGTAATCTGAAGTTCGATAACCGTTCGAAACATTAAAATAGAAATAACTTCAGAAATAATCGTCTCACCTTCTAAAATGGCAAGGATGCGAGGACTACAACCAAATGACCTAAGAAGAGGAATCATGAATGCTGAATCCGATGCAGCCATTGAAGAAGCAAACGCCAGAGTGTTCCAAAATGTAAATGGACGCAAACCAAACACAGAAGGAAGATTGGAAAACAGAAATGTAAAAAGAAAGATGAATAGCAATGACACAAAAACAGAGAGGACAGTAATTGACTTTACATTCCGTAGGAACACTGGGGCATTAAGCGAAAACCTAAAATTCACATCTTGGTCACCACAACAATACCCTGATTGAAACATTTGTAAAGGTAGAAAGCAAAGATTCAAAAGAGACGTATACATCGAATGATCCTCCTCCATTGTTCGATGATACTTGGAAGATAATTTAAAAACAATGAATTTCTGTAAAAAGTAACCGGCAGCAAGATACACAGCAACAGAAGGAAACCAAGAAACTCTCTTTTCAATCACTATTCTACGATATTAAGATCCAAATATTAGCATCAACGAAAGGATAAGACACAAGATGACGGCAATGAGCGCATAAGCAAGAAAAAACGAGTCTTTTTCATCTTCTTGCATATGCTCGGTGACATTTTGAACGATGCTCCGAATGACACTGTCATTCACCACCACCGTCGAATTCATGAAACAAACACTATCATTTTGTAATTTCATTCTTTCCGTTTTCTGCGTTTGGCTTCGGTGATATGTTGATTTTGATATTGGATAGTATCAGTATCTTTGATTCC
>NW_014569028.1:0-4254 GCF_000743755.1 Blastocystis sp. subtype 4
AATGTAATGAGAGAGTAAATGTGTAGTTCTACACTCTTGTACAGGTTGTTGATGTTCCTCACTTCCATGGACTTCAGACCAAGACCGTTGAGGAATAAAACCAATGAGTCGTATTTTGGAGAGGATACTAGTCTGTTTGATTCACACAAACAGTACATTTTGTAAAAGAAGTGATTGTTGGTTTTTCAATTTTGATGTAGTCATCACACTTCATTTTTAATGTATGTGTTCTCAAGCCCTAATAGATCACACCATGATTCTTCTCTTACGCAATTAAAGTATATTATATCACCTTGCTCTTGTAGAGATACGTCCATAAAGGTAGGAATAGGACTCTCTCCAAGAACACTTCCAAATGGCGGAACTGCTCCTGAAAGACATCCCGTAATAGTCGGTACTTCTTCCAATGGTACAAATTCCACACGACCAACAACCTTCTTGACAAGTTTCCAATCAATCTGCTTGCTTGCACTCATCACAAGAAGCCATATCCCCTTCTTTCCTTTTACTAGAATAGCCTTGGCCCCACTTTCCAAAGGCGAATTACGGATTTCTGCAGCCTTATGATGACATCAGCACTAAACCATTACCTCAGCAGAAGTCTTTGCAGGCCTATGGACCATTTCTTCATAAGCAACGTTGTTATCTTTCAACAGTTTAATTACTTTGTTATAGGTTTCAGGTGTTTCAACTACTCTAGCTTATCAATTACGACATATCCAAACTCTTCTTGAGGATCACTTTCACTCATGATGATGGACAAAAATAAAAATACCAATACTCATAACACTATATACTTTTCCAAAAACAAACAGACAATAGTTAACAATCTTGTTAATACATCCGTTCAAATAGACCAATTATTTGTGTACCAATAATATACTACATAAAGACCTCATCTTTCAATCCATTCGACCTAAACGACCATGCATCGTTCTGTACTGGACTCTTTGCTTTAGATATCAATTCGACACATACATTAGAGGTAGGACAACTGAAATCAGTATCAGAATCAGTCCAAATGACCAAGCAGTGATACTCACTTCTCCTTTTGCAATACCTATTACTTCGCTCTTTAGATTGAACAAACTAAAAATATTCGTACACTGTCTACCATTCCTAGTATGCTTAATCAACAAATGACTCTTTTACTACTCGTTCAATTCCACTTTTTGATTTCAGATAACTGAAGCATAATATTCAATAAACAATTACTTGAATCAACGTCATGTATCACAACAAACAGCACAAGGTTAGATTTGTTTACTCTACTAGCAATCATTATCTTCATTCAATAGATTTCCTTCCTTGATCTGTAGAAAAGGTATGAGTGACTTTTAACTCCATGAAAATCTTAATCTCACATTAGCTCCCCAAATAGCAGAATCACAAGTCATTTACTAAACTGATTCCAATTCACTCACATCTTTTCAAGATGATAATATAGAATTCTTCTATTTAGACTCATTTTAAAACTATTCTCCAAATTCATTCATTCTTTCGACATCCTCTTGTTCTCCGTTGATTCACTCGCATTCCATTATTCAATGTAGTTCACAGAAGTAGAATGTACCACTACCCCCATCTATGAAAGAGAAGAGTTCATTCAAATTGTTTTTGTCAGTTTTCGAGTCACTGAGAATGGCTGACGGTCCTATTCTCTTCGAGGAGATTTTTGAAGTTAGAAGCGTGAATCCTGATGGAAAGGCATTCGAAAAGGGTTGAGAGAATGGTAATTCGATTGATCTGTAGTTACTCGATTTGCTGCAACTTCGATGACGTACAACATGGAAATGCTGATCGATATCAACACGGATATATATCCTTTGAAGGGAAACGACAAGTTCACACTTGCTTTGGCAAGTACTTTATACAGAGACAATCGTCCTGATCCAGGTGTCTATACAGACTATTCAAAAGAGGTAATCGATAGTGTAGAACGATTAGGGTATAGAATACGTTAATGGATGACTATGAATATTGTATGTATGGAAAGGTATTCAAGTATCAATACAAAGATAATGGAAAGATGTTGGGTGTAGAGGTTGGTTTTAAGGTTGTAGTTTGATCTATATCTCGTATGGTGGATTGCTGATGAGTCTAGAAGGAGAAATGAAGCACATTGAGAAGGTGAAGTATGGTGATCGTGTGTATTGTCTGATTCGAACAATCAAATAAAGTATCGTATCTTTATCTTGCTTCTTTGTTCTATTCACCGTTTGGTTTTCTTTCGTTTTGACTACACATCAGTCTTTCCATTCTCACTTACGTCATTTTTATTTTCATGAGTTGTCCATCGCTTCACAGGTGTATCAGGAATCGGTAGGAGACCATGATCAGCTTCACATTTCTATTCTCATATTCTCTTCAACTCACCTACTATCGCCATTAAAAGAACCACAATCTTCTGTTTTAACAAAAACAGTTTCATTCGAGTCTCATAAGAGAGGTTTTGAAGATTGGCCAACTTCAGCTCCTCCACGATATGTCGATATTCCTCTCGCAAATCTCGACCCATCTCAAATTCTGCTTTCTATTCTTACAACCATTCCTTTCTCTTACATGACACTGACTTGCTAGAAATACTCCTGATCGAGGTAATGGAACACTCTTGAATTCTTCCTCTCATTTTTCATCTTATCTCCTACTCATCACATTTGATATCGTTTGTTTCATCACTTCTGGAGATATCCGAGGTCCATAAGAACGACGACTATCTGGCTATACATCATACCTTCAACACATTCATACAGAACCAATCAATGTTAACTTCTCCTGAATTGTCTTGAGTCGTTGTTGCATCTGTTTCTCTTCCACTTGACTCAGTCCAGGAGATCGAAACAGGATATCCAGTTGTCGTCTTCGCACAATACTACTCTCAACATCGTATCTATTCGTTACCATCTCACTCCTTCTCTACCGATATCGCAAATACTCCTCTTCTTCTTCACTTAACTTTTGACCCAAATTACGACGACGATCTAAGATGGTGTTTGTGATCTCGAGAAACACCATTTGACAATCTTCCAAAGAAAACTGCTTGGCTGAAAATCGATCCATAATCACTGGCCAACGCAAATCATATCTAGACTCAACTCAATCCAACAATCACACTCTCTACACAGACGGAATAACTCATCCGAATGTTCTCGAGTCCAATTGGAAGGAGTATCAAAGAGACAATCATCAAACTCTTCAGCTACACTTCATATCAAACCCCATAAATACGTGTATATGTTATCACATTGATTTTAATATTGAATCGAGCAAATGGATAGTCAGGATATTCCACAGTACTTCGAACCCAATGTCGGAATGATACACCATCTGTTCGAGCCGAACTTTTGAATTCCTTATAGGACCATCTCTGAGCTGGTTCTTTCGATATCACAATCTCTGAAGAATCAACAGAAACAACAAAACCACACTCTTCTTCTCTTCAAACACAAAATCTGGAGGTGGATTACTTTCACTCACCAAATCACGCAAATATCGAGGAAGAGTAGCATAAGGATCCTTCTTTGTCTCTTTCTTTGATTTCTTTGTTTCCTTTGGAATTTCCTCACTCTTGTCAATTCCAAGGATATCAACAATATCGGACATCCCTTCTTGACAATGAGAAAACTGACTCAATTCATTATTTCATTCCTATTTGACGCAAAGTGTAGAATTGGATTTCATGAGTTCCACAGACACTGTAGGAAGAGAAGAAATGTTGTTCAATGTGAAGAGTCTCAAACGATCTCAGCCAGCATCTTCAGATCAGGAATCATCAAATTCAACAGAAAAGAAAACAAAGATAACAAAAGCAAATGATTTGAAAACAGTGATGGAACGAGTGAACGTATTTCTGGTTTCAATAGATTCGAATGATGATGTATAGGGTGATGATAAGAAATTCAAAAAGGCATGTCCTATCTATCAAAAGATCCTCCAAGAACGTAGCATGGATCCATCCTTGAGTGATGAGGATCGTGAATTATTGTTTTCAGGCATTCGAAGAGTTATTTTGTCTGTGGAAGTGTTGTTCTGTTCTTCAAATTGGGAATCACTCTCTTCTCTCTTCACCTATCTTGTATCAAATCCATCTCTCTGGACTTCCTTTCAGATGGTATGTGTTTGAGTGTGTCCTGAAGAGTAGAGTTGGTTGAAACGTTGGAAGGATCTACTGATGATAGTGAAGACAATCGATAGTGATGACTCGTTTCAAATAGCTACACTTCACAGAACCCTTGATTCGTTGATTGTGTTATG
>NW_014569027.1:0-1547 GCF_000743755.1 Blastocystis sp. subtype 4
GTTTCGATGATTATCTATCAATGCTTGAATCCAAATTGAGACTATCAACACCACTTGTATCTATTGATCAACGATCTGACAAATATGTTCAATTCAACTCTTCACAATACATCAAGTTTGTTCGTGATCAATCCAATCTCAATAGTTGGTTCAATGATATCAATCAGCACTTTGAAACATATGATGGTAAAACAATGTTGTCTGGTACTTCAAGATGTTATACAAAGTGGATTTGGATATATCAGGAGTAATGAATCCTAGGAAATTGATTGTTTCCCAACCAACATTTCATGCTGGACGAATAAAGGATGAATGACATCGACAAAGAGCAGATCCAAAGGCTCCATATGAACTGCCCATTGTGAATACAATAGATTTGGATCGTGACAAGACAATCAAATCATATATTGCTCCTTCCATATTCTCAAGTGAATTACTACCAGAGAAGAAAGAAGAAGAATGACCTCTTTTCATGGAACTCATATGAGTAACAACACAACTGGTATTGAGATGAGTTGATATATAGTCAATTGCAGGATTCGAATCACTTGAAAGATAAATGGAACAATTTGGATGAGGTTTAGCATAGTCTTCTATCAGATGAATAATCATTGGAAACTGAGATTCTTGAAGAAAGACCTTCTTCTCATTGCTATTAGCCGCTTTCCCTCCCATTCTGAATTGAAAGGCATATTGTTGATCACGAATACTAATCGGGAATTCTTGATTCGCTTTACATACAATTCTCATTCGAGGTCTGAAAATCAATCGAGAAAAGGAGTAATAGAAACGATCAATATCTCTCGAACTGTTCACATAGCCTTTTGAAACAAGCAAATTGATTCCATCTGGTTTCTTTAGTTTTGCTATTGAATCTATTTGACTTGTAATCACTAGAGTCTCATTTAGATGACTCTTCATTTTTGTCACACTCCATGACATGTATTCAAACTGGGACACCTCACGAATAGTGGTTGGAAGATCTATTCATTTCATTGTACTATCACAAAACATGAATTCCATTCTTCTTGAAAATGCCTCTTTTAGATTGTTGTTTTTGACTATTCAATGAAACCTATTCAAAGGAAGCACTTCGTAAACCAAAGTTCAATACTTCAGATAGAACAACCATTCCTCGAATTCCCTGAAGATAATTGGCTAAACCACAGAAAGGATTGAAAGTGAGATAGACAATAGGTTTGTCCATTCTCCTCTGAAAAGCAAGATACTCTTCAAATCGAGAATCTGTATCTATGATCAACAATCATCAACAATCAATACAATCATCGAAGATTTGACACTCTTTTCGAGAAACCTATTGATCTCATTCTACAACATTCAATACCAGATTATCCTTTGACAAAGCTGTTAATCCCATTTTCATTGTCTTGGAAGAGAGAATAGTAAAGAACAGAACAACAAGAATAACAACTAATGACATAGAATAATTGGATAATGAGGACAATAATCCTAATTCTCTTTCTTCTTCAATCCCTCTTCCTGAAATCTCAACATAGTATGAATTGAATAACTGATAACATCAAGCT
>NW_014569027.1:1582-2689 GCF_000743755.1 Blastocystis sp. subtype 4
GCTCTTTCATCACTCTTTGTGAATGCTCCTGTCAATAGTATCGATTCTATTGTTCATTGAATCCACAGAGTATGATTACGATAATATCATCTATCCTGTTCCATTCAACAATCTTGTTCAGAATCGATCTCTTCGATATAAAGACTTTGATATCCCAAGACAAGAGTTTCCTTCATTTGTCAGATATGGTAAGATACAACCAGCTCTGAATCGAGAGACAGAGTTTGTAGTAGTCACTGGAGCTTCAGATAATCATGCTCTTTCACTTATTAGCTTTCTGTATTCAACTCTTCTAGCATGTCCTCAATCTCCTCTCGTTATTGTTGATTATGGATTAAGTAGCAAATCATTGACTGGTTTGTGGGGAAATGTGAGTCAGATTTACTCCATCCGACAACAACTAGGTAGTTTTGCTCCAATCTATTATCGCAAATTCAACTTTGACAATTTCCCCAAATGGTTTCAATTGAATACACCTTCTAGAGGAGGTTATGCTTGGAAGGTTGTGTCAATCTATGATGTTCTAACAGAATTCAAGGGTCTTGTAGTGTGGTCTGATGCTGGAAATGTCTTTAACAATCTTGGAGTGGAAATCCAAAGAACCAGAAGAAATGGATTCTTCTCTGGTCAAGCAGGTCATAGTGTTGGAGTTCTAACACACGATAGTACTTATCAATTCATTGAAGAAATGGGATGGAAAACCAATGTTCGCTCGATCAAAGATAAACGAAGCTGTAATGGAGCAAATCTCTTCTTTGATTATTGGAATAATACTGTAATGACTAATGTGGTATATCCATATGTGAAATGTTCATATACGAAAAGATGTATTGATCCAAATGGAAGTAATCGAAGAAATCATAGACAAGATCAATCAATCATATCCATCTTTGTTCATCTATTTGGTGTTGAGCAAGCTTGTAGTGTTCAATATGGTACAACAACTCAATTCCATCGGGATTATGAGTTCTATGGAATAGGATATGGAACTAACAATAAACTCATTCAGATGTTAAGTGAGAAGTATAATATAACTGTGAATATCTTCTATCATGTTTGTTTATTAGATTCAGTTGAATGTTCAACACAAATACATAAGAAAGCATT
>NW_014569027.1:2713-4386 GCF_000743755.1 Blastocystis sp. subtype 4
TTCTCATTTCTATCTTTCTTCTTGTTTCAACTGTTGAGAATCATGAAAACTGGATCAATGTATCACGAATGGGAATGAAAGAACATATCGCTTTTCCTGTTGAAGTGAAGCGAGGTCTTCGATTGAGAAGTGGAAAGAAATACCTTATAACAGTAGCGATTACTGATGATTCTCCTCATCTGAGAGAGAAGGTGAAGACAACAATTGATATGCTTTCACTTTATCAGAAGTACTATCGAATCAAACCTGTCATCTTTTCACAAAGTGATGCTGTTTTGGATTATGCTACTCACAAGAAAGTGACTGTGATTTCNGAAACGATATCGATCTCTTCTCTATGGATATATGAACAGTGATATTCTGATGGATCCTTTGATCTTCTCTGCTATTGATCAAATGGATATGCTTCACAAGAAAACGAACATTCCAGTATTCTAATGAGGATGATTTGTGAATAGATTCTATTTGCTTCCAGAGTCTATGAAGTGCCTCTTCAGAACATTTCTCTCTCCTTTACAAATATCAAATCTTTTCAGAAATCCTATCATCGAATTCCTGTCACAATTCCTCGTATCGTAGGAAGTGCTGTTTGGAATGAATTGTGGAATCAAGAATAGGATATNTTCCTCTATACAAGTGATGCTAAGTTCAATACAATTCCTGAAGCAGTGATAGGAAGGATGGCTATTGATAACATCGCTATTGCTCATGCAAAGAACAATCGAATGATTGTTGTAGATATCACAAATACAGGGAAACATATTCATCAAGGAGTGGATCGATTCTCACGATTCAAACGAGAAGAGAAGGATATGAAATACAACATTCAGTTCTATAAGCGATACAAGTATTACACTAGTGTCATGAGTAATGCTGACTTCATCTTCAACAACAAGACTGGTTTGATTGAACTCAAATGATATCTGTAACAAAACAACATGTATAGTGAATGAATCCTTGTTGTATCAAACAATGATTATCCATTGATCACATCATCGAATGTTTTCACAGATTGACGGAATTGACGATAAGGAGGTTTCTTGGAAGATAATCGAGTTGCAGAATGAGGAGGATTCATCTCTTTGATTAGAATGGATAGAATGGATTGTTCATATCGATGATTGAATCGATTCACTCCTTCAGGTCGAATACATTTCTTTGTGAAAGCACATTGATAGTATTTCATCAACACTTCATTCACAATTGTTTCATTCTTCATATTCACAATCACATAGGCTGATAGACAATTCGTTTCATTCACTTTCACTCTCTTCACAATCTCATTCTCTTCCAAGAATTCAATTGTTGTTGGATGAACCCATCGACCAATAGAATCAAGAGAAAGGAGAATAGATTCCTTCATTCATTCCATATTCTCGATCCTTACTGAAAGATGGAGGTAATACAACACCAGTATCCAACCATACAACCATTCCATTCCATTCAAATGAAGCATCTACATATCCAATAACTTTCCAACTGTATCCTCCTTTTGTTGCACATTCTGATAATGAGATCCATGTTGGAGCATTCTGAAATGAGAATCTTCTATAGTACACTATTATGTTGGAATAATTCTTGTGAATCTGAGAAATGAATTGTGAGAAATCAATCAGATTGGTTTCAGAGAATCCATAATCGATGATTGTGATAGCATCAAATGAAACACTATT
>NW_014569026.1:0-6514 GCF_000743755.1 Blastocystis sp. subtype 4
GAGTGAACGATTATTAGCCATGTATGGTCATTGTGTAGAACTCCATGAAGAAGACGATTTCCTTTGCTTTCTCTCCTTCTTCAAGTATCAACAGATTGAGACTGTGAGTCCAGTAAGTGATAAGAGAGGAGTGATGATGACCAGCAATTTATGTCAGTACTTCTCTCCAGTAGTCAAGAACTCCTATCAAACCATCTGGCTCTGTTCATGCAACTCATCTATCAGTGGGATATTGGAGCTCAGATCTTGGAAGTGGCCTTACAACAGATCGAGAGCTTTTTAAAGGATCCTTCAATCCTTGATAGTGATGAGAATTGTGTGAATGTGGAAATGAAACGTCGTAAGATCGAGACAAAGAAGAAGAAGCGAAAGACGAAGAAAGAGAGAACAGAGGAAGAAACTACACAAATACAAATCTCGTTATCTCAGAGTCTTGCTGTTCTTCAGGCTGTTGTTAATGACTCGATCAGTCAGAATGATGTCTACTCACCTGAAGTTCTTATTCACATTCAATCCATTCTTGCTCCTACACTTTCTGTTCTACAGAGCTATGTCTTTCCCGCAGAGCTGGTTCATTCATCTAATCCTTCAAATACACTCCAAATCTTCTATTCTCTCGTTTCTCTTCTTCTGAAGATCGAAACACATCAGGCAGTTTCCACTCTATTGAAATCAGACAAACAAATTGTCACTGGAATTAGTGATGAGAACACACAACAGAATGCTTTGATTGGAGCTGTTCCTTCTTCATTGAAGGAGTTACGTTTGATTCTCTCCAATCAGATTCTCACAATCAATCGTTTAGGTAGGAATAGGGAACATGAATGAGAAAGAGGTAACTATCAGTTATCATTACTTCATTTGTTGCTGAGTTATGCTTCTAAGTGTGCCAGTCTGTTGCTCCTTGACTCAGATGTGAGTTCTGAACACTTCTTTGAGTCATAGTTCACAGAGAGTTGTTTCTCTCTGTTACGAAGTGTAGCCACTAGTCTATTCTCAAGTGATCTTCAAGAGATCCAAGCACGAATCATTGAGCATCGTGTGATGCAAGAGGAAGAATCCTCCTTACAGACAATGCAACAGTTTATGGTTCATCGAATTCTTCCACTAGCAGGGAAATGGCTTCAAGCAATTCGTACTGTGAGTGTATCTCTATCAGTCTGGGAGAGTGAGATGCTATTGCTTCGATTGTTACAGAATATTCTGACTGTATTCCCATTGGAAGCTGTCATGGCTATGGAGAATGAATTGGTTCCTCTGTTATGTGCCTATCCCCGAGTACTTCAAGAGGTGATTGAGAGTGAGATTCGAGAATTACGCTCCAGTATATCAGAATCACATGAAGATTTGCCTAGTGTGATGAGTAAGAATGAATCTCAGAGATCAGAAGTAGCAATGAAACGATTGTACGTGAGACGATGTGATATGAAACATGATACTCTGCTTCTTCACATATTGTTAACAAATGTTTCTATTCTGAATATTGTGAACTTCTTATTGAAATCATGATTCTAGGTTTGTGAGAATCTATCAAGTCGTTTGCGACATTGCGGATCTATACTCGATCTGTTGTGTGTATTGTCAGTCCTGCTCCTGTGTATCGAAGTACGAGAGCATCACCATTTACGAGTTCCAAAGAGCTGTTATGGGTTCTTAGATGAGTTCCTGAAGGAATGTAGTGATGAGATGAGAGAATGAGAGATAGACCAAGAGAAATACAAGGAAACATTGTCAGCAGGAGAAGAAGATGAAGCGAGAAAGACGGTTCAATTCATTGTAGATGTGACAAACGAGATTCAGAGGAAAGCAAAGCAGATTGGCCAAGAGATTGGAAAGAAGAGGAAGGTTGGAAAGAAGGGGAAGAAGAATACTCAAAAACGACGTGTACCTGAGAAACTGGATGTGATTGAAGAAGAGGAAGAAGTGGAAGGCAAGGAGAATGAGGAGGAAATGAAAGAAGAGAAGCAAGAATCGAACAATCTCCCTCAATCTGTTCCTGAGGAACCTTCAGAGATTCAGTTGGATCAACCACCGGAGTTGGAAAAGTGGAGGAACCTGAGATCCTGGAAATCCCTGAGAAACCTTCAGATATATCCAATCCTCAACCTGAAGAACCGTTGAAGATATCTGAAGATCAAAAAGACTCAGACTCAGATTCCTTCTTTGACGAACCTGAGTATTTGGTTGTTTGTTAACTGAACAATCACACTCAAATCCAATGAAGGAAGATAGTCCAATACAAGAGGACTTGGGAGAAATGACAATTCGAATCAATAGTATCGTAATTCAAGTGAAATATAACACATAGAGTAACAAAAAGAGAAGAACAACTGATACAGTAGATGGACAACTGTGGGATATTGGAAATGGGATACAGAAAATGAAGATTGTCCCATCTGTTTGATGCCAATGGATGGTTGTTGTAGTGCTTGTTCTCTTCCTGGTGATAGTTGTCCTCCAGGTTGGTTCTAGTGTGTAGAAATCATTTTGTAGTGACTGGAATCTGTGGTCATAGTTGTCATGCTCATTGTATGTCCAAATGGTTACAAACTCAAGAAACATGTCCCAAATGTAGAGCCAAATGGAGTGAAAAGGTTGTATAATAGAAATGTGTGTTCCAATCAACAAACAACAAGGAAGCGTAGTTCGCACCCAACCAATTACAGACGCTTACCACGACGACCGTGAGGCTTACGAGTAGAATCAGTAGGAATAGGAGTCACATCCTCAATTCTACCAATCTTCATTCCAGCACGAGCCAGAGCACGAAGAGCAGCTTGAGCACCAGGACCAGGAGAAGTGGTTCCGTTACCTCCAGTAGCTCTCAGCTTAATGTGCATAGCAGTGATGCCCAACTCCTTGCAACGAGCAGCAACATCCTGAGCAGCAAGCATAGCAGCATAAGGAGAAGACTCATCACGATCAGCCTTCACCTTCATTCCTCCAGTCACACGCACAATAGTCTCACGACCAGACAGATCAGTTACGTGAATAAAGGTGTCATTGAAAGAAGCATAGATGTGAGTCATCACAAACACCTCCTCTCCCTCACGAACATTCTGAGGACCAAGTTTCACAACTTCCTTTTCTTGTCTTTCCTTTCTAGGGGCCTACACACCATTAGCTCCTTCTTACAACAACCACTTCATTCACTCAATCAACATCCACATACCATTGTAATAAGTTAAGTTTGGGGAGTAATTAAACTGCCGTGAACTACTTTGTGACAAAAGGAAAGGTTGAATGAATCCATATTCAAAACAATCATGCTAGCAGCAAATTAATACAGAATGATTCAATTCCTATAGAATTCTTATGTTATTCACGAATCAATCGAATTGATATGATCTTGAATCATCTCATTTCATTCAAAGAGATAAATAAAGGGTATTTGAAACCATTCATAACAATCGTATCATTGAAGGATGAAAGAAAGACGAGAAAGAGAGTGATTATCATTTTCTGTAATAGAAATAGTTATTCAATGTATTTGTAATCGATTTAAACCTAGAAAAGGAAGATTCACAACAAGTCACAATCTATCAACTAAAACAAGTCAATCATATTATCATTCATTTCTAGTATATTTCATACATTCTTATCATCCTTCTTTCACTAGATTCATGATCATATCACCAAACTCATCTAATATCTCATTTATGACTCGTATATCATTCGAATTCACAGAATTCTCTTTTCAAACTCACATTCAACAATTCACAGAAATTGGTAGAAATTCTGGAGTAGTCTTAAAACGATCAGTTCTCTTGAACGCTTAGTCGGAGTTTCTTTCTTTTAGTCCCTTTTTGTTTGAATTGACTAAGCAATGGGTTATCAAGATTATAGTCCTCGTCCGACTGCTCCTCAAGTATTCCCTTCTCAAAACCATTTAGTTCTTAGACATACCCAAATACTCCTTCTAGAATTCCGGGATCTGTTCCACCGAAGGATAATGAACATTTGAAAGTGAAGGGTGAGTGAGTTTGTTAATGCAAAGGAACTGATTCGTCCTCACATTGATTCGTACAACTTTATGCTCGATAAAGGTCTTGCATTGGCTGTTCATGATCTTCCACCAATGGAAGTGAGTAGTGTGGTTCAAATGGTAATATCAAGGTGTCAGCAGGTGAGAACGGTCCTACACTCCGTTTCTGGATTCAAGATGTAAAGATTGGATATCCCATTAAGGAAGATGACTCAATGGATACACGTTTGTTGCCTCATGAATGCCGAGAGCGTGGGATCTCCTATACAGCTCCAATGACAGCTTATTTGGCTCATCAAGTGAATGATGGTGAGGTGGTCGTAACAGAACGTCGTTTGGGTCAACTTCCAATCATGGTTGGATCAAATCGATGTCATCTAAGTCGAATGACACCAGAAGAGCGTGTTCGTTGTGGTGAAGAGGTTTATGAGTTGGGTGGATATTTCATCTGCAATGGTTTGGAGCGTCTGATTCGTTTCCTTCAAGTACCACGTCGTCATGTCATTATGGCAATTGATCGTTCTTCCTTCCAGAAACGAGGTCCTGCCTACACAACATTGGGTTGTCAACTCAAATGTGTGCGAGAGGATCAATCCTCAGTAACACTGACTCTTCATTATCTCCGTGATGGTCGTTGTAACTTGCGTTGGTCAATCAAGAAGCAAGAGTTTCTGGTACCTGTGGTATTGATCTTGAAGGCTCTGAAGAATGCTTCAGATCGTGAGATCTATGAACAGTTGGTGCGTGGTGATCACAACAATACCTTCCTAAGTGATCGATTAGAGATACTGTTGAAGGAAAGCAAGGCGACACATTTGTAAGAGTGAGGAAGGAGTATGAGAATCTAGAGCCACACGAGAAGAGTGTTTGGCTTATTTGGGAGCTCGCTTTCGAATCATGTTAGACATCCCTGATCGTTTGAGTGACGTGGAAGCAGGAAAGGTGTTGTTAGATCGATACATTCTTGTGCATCTCAAGACAAATGAAGAGAAGTTCGTCTTATTGATTGAGATGATCAGTAAACTATATCGTTTAGCCAACGATGAGATTGCTCCCGATAACCCAGACAGTCTCATGTCTCATGTACCATATCGAGGATTCTCATCATTTGTAGGAGATTCTGTTAGGTGGACATTTTATGACATTCTTCTTAAAAGAGAAGCTTCTTGAGTATTTGTTAGGTATTCGTGGTTCAATCCTACGTGATCTTCGTCAAGATCCCAGTAAAGTGGATCTGTTTGATACGAACTATCTGAAGAAGGCGATGGATAGACAAGCTGATATTGGTAAGAAAGTGTACTACTTCCTGGCCACTGGCAATGTCATCAGTTCAACTGGTCTGGATCTTATGCAAGTCGCTGGTTATACGATTGTAGCAGAGAAATTGAATCACTGGCGTTATTTGTCACATTTCCGCTCTGTTCATCGAGGTCAGTTCTTCACCGAAATGAAGACAACAGCACCTCGTAAGTTATTACCAGAATCGTGGGGATTCCTCTGTTGTGTACACACACCAGATGGTGCTCCTTGTGGTCTGTTGAATCATCTTTGTGCTGGTGCTAAGATCACAACAGATGCAGTATCTGCTCCTCAGTTACGATCCGTTTGTCTGAGTCTAGGTATGGTGCCTGTGATGGCCAGCAATGGATCAGTTCCTATTGTCTATAGTACACAGTATCTCCCTGTCTTCTTCAATGGTTGTCTCATTGGTCGTATCTCCACAGATCAAGCTACTTCCTTTTGTGATCAACTTCGTGTTCTCAAATTGACTACGCTTCAAATCCCTTCATGCATGGAAATCGTGTTCATTCATCCTGAAGCTCAAGCAGGAGGTCCCTGTCCAGCAATCTATCTGAGTACGGATGCAGCTCGACTCCAACGAGAAGTCCGTCATTTGGGAACAGGGAAGATTGAGTCAATTGGAGCGATGGAACAAGTGTATTTAGAGATTGCGTGTGTGGAAGAAGACATTCGGAAAGGTGAATCAACTCACATTGAATGTTCTCCAGCAAATATGTTATCACTCATTGCTTCATTAACTCCTTTCTCAGATTTCAATCAATCTCCACGTAATATGTACCAATGTCAAGTATTCATGATTCTCAATCTCTTAGAATTAGATGGGTAAACAGACGATGGGAACTCCTGGTCTTTCATGGGTTCATCGAACAGATAACAAATCATATCGACTTCAGACCCCACAAGCTCCCATTGTTCACAATCAGTTATATCGTGATTATGAGTTCGATACGTATCCTCAAGGCATGAATAGTGTGGTGGCTGTGATTAGTTACACTGGGTAAGGGGAGATCATGAAGAATCACAGATAGATATGATTTGGAGGATGCCATGATCCTTAACAAGTCATCCTTCGAACGAGGATTCGCTCATGCAAGTGTGTATAAGACTGAATGTGTGGAATTGGTTGATGAACGAAACAAGGCTACTCGTAGTCGAATCTTCCATCGACCTGCTAAAGAAGAAATTGCAACAAAAGTAAGTGATGAGAGAACGAATGATTGGAAGGAT
>NW_014569025.1:0-4226 GCF_000743755.1 Blastocystis sp. subtype 4
ACTGAGTGAATTGATTAGAATCAAACCATTTGTCTTGTTTGAAGCATCACTCACTCTCACCTCACATTCCTCTTCACCTGATACTCTTGTGAACATAATACTGATGGAATTGGATCCACATATTATTGAGTCTCTTGGAGAATCACCAATTGTCCTTGCATTGATTGCAACTGCCAACACCAAACATAATAGTAACTTGCTTTCAGAATATGGTAGCATTTGGAGAAAAAACTACTTGTTGGAGCTAATGAATTCATAATTCACCTCTATGATATAGATCAGAGCACCATTATTACTAAACATTTCGTAAATCCAACTTACTTAAGACAAGAATATTGACTTTCAGCTCTAATGGATGTTAGTGAGTGCGCAATAGGTTCAAAACAAAGGAAATAAGATAACCATCTTTCATAAAGAGTGTTCCGTGTCATCATATTGATTTATACTGATTTCCAGTCATATAAGGTGTAAGGCCTGCTGGTAATGGTGAAAACGAATCTAAACCATCTATAGGTTTTGCTTCTTTTTGCATTAACTAGCAACACAGGTCACTGCTTAAACAGTGATTAACTAAAGCAGTAATCGCATTCACATAAGTATTGATATAACATGTCACTAGTTCTTCCAAAACGAAGATTGAAGAGAATAACTCATACCATCGCTGAACAGTTCTTACAAAAGTACAAGAATACTTTCAAAGTGTGTTTCTGTTCTAAATGGTATAGAAAAGATTTGCATCTCAACAATCTCTGCTGGTGTAATGGACACAACTGAGTATGATTTAGAAGATATGACCTAGAATCATCATATATGCTAACAGATATCTGCTGTTCTTTGTTGATAACCTTAGCAAACTCAGTTACAAACAACCATTCAAACTGATAGAAGTGATTAAGATGTGGGATAAAGAAGATAAGGATGTTTGAAATCCATAATAATTCACTTTGGTAGGACAGGACAGTTGTTAACAAGGTGTCTAACAACTACAAATAATGGAGCGTAACTCAAAGTGAAATAATCAAGTAATCAAAGGTTATTCTCCGTGCTTAAACTGCTTGAATCAATCTGTCCAATTATCATTCTTCTGGATATCATCAGACTCACAGTAGTCAACTCTCTCATCTTCAGGAATTCGGTACTTCCCTCTATCAGTACATTCACATTCGATAGATCAGTTATCTTCTCTCCGTGATCTTCTTGAACAAGGAGTTCGCAAACAATCCAATCATATCTTTAACAATCTTTTGGGATGATAGTTTAATACCATCATCTCCCAAGTGCATTTTCAATATCTCTACAATCTCTGAAGGAGTATATCGTTCAAAGAGTCTCTCATGATAGATCACATCAACAGTTGGAGGCAGATTAGTTCCCTGCATACTCATTTGGAAGGCGTCATGATGTCCTTGATAGTCGAATGATGGATCATACCATTCACAAGCCTTATAATCGCAACTTGAATAGAATGCTGGATCTTTACTCCACTTCTGCATCAACCATTTTGCATTTGAATTCTTCAGAGGAACATTAATCAAATTGTAGAATACTCCTCTTCTCTCATCAGTCTCCCATTCAAGTGGTATTTCCTGTGTTGAATTGCCAAAGAAGAACACAGTCCTCTTATTTGTCACAGTTCCTTTCAGACCATATTTGTGATTCACAACAACCTTACTAGCAGTCACCAATTCCTTTATCTTATTCACAGTATCAATTGATCTTTCATGATATTCATTCACCATTACAACACTTTTGTCTGCATCTTCATTGAAAATGCCAACAAGTCCTTCAATTGTTGTTTTGGTTATTTCACTATGATCATACCATCTTGAGATAATGTCAAACAACACATCCTTTCCAAATCCTTGAATAGATACAATACAAGGACACAACTCAATAAGAGTTCCTGCTTTTACAGCAAGAATACCAATGATGTTCTTCAATGGTTGAATCCACTTCATACACTGTTCTTGTGAATACGAACTATCAGGATCCAATACGACTTCTAATCCAAATGTGTTCACAAACTCTTCAAAATCCTTTTCCAATCTCTTCTTTATACTCTCTTTTCATGATATCAGGTCGAATACCAAAGAAGAGATTGTAGTACTTATCACCACTTGGTTCAGTATACAACCACTTCCTTGGTATTCGACCTGATATCATCCTTTCTAGAAGCGAATTGAATGCTCTTGAACAGATACTCACAACTGGCATGAGCCAGTATTCCCTTGAATTCCTATGGTGAATAGATGTTCTCATTACAATCTTGGCAATATCAATATCATAGACACAATATCGATTCAGATATTCAATCTGTCTATCAGTTCGATCTCCTTGTTTGAGACTTTGTAATATACTGATTTTGATAATCAAATAATGATATGTGAGATGGACTGAGTTGTAAACAGATACAATGACTATTTCATGATTCTAGTAGATAAAACGGTTAATGAATCCACCAAGTATGTTTCATAATGATGATTTGTTGCTGAACCTGTGATCAGATGAGTGGATATGAGTTATCATTCAATAATCCAGAAATGAATCTGATGAAGAACGAATTTGGAGAAAAACAAAGATATGTTGAGCCAGAACACATTGTAAGTGTTTGTACAAGAGAATGAGTATAATATTGATTGTTCTCAATAAGACTATCCGTTGTATAACATGTATTAACAATGAGATATCCTTTCATTATCTTTCTTATCATATCCTGTTCATGTTTCTTACAAGCTTCATTCATTATCATCAATCAACAGGAGAAGATAAAAGACAGAAGACAACTGAAGAAGGAAGTGTTCTTCATTCATGAGTGATGATTGAATGCTGTTAATGTATTCGTGCTGAAATGTGTTTTGAATGTGATGCTTTATATCATGAATGGATTGTATTAGAACATAGAACTGTTAATCAAAGTAGTCTCTATATAACTATCAATAATCAAGAATCTTTCATTTCGCTTCAACAACCTGTAAATGCCATATCCTACAGCTCCACCAACTGCAACTGGAGCAGTAACAGCAGCAGCTAATAGGCCGGTTCCTACACCAGATGTCCATGCAGCACTCATAGCAGAACCAACAATTCCAGAACCGAAACCAAACAAAGCAGCTGCAGCACTTGTTGCACCTATTGCACTAGTAGGCATTCCAACTCCAACACCAGCAGCTACTCCAGCAGCCTTCTTAGAGAAAAAGGAAACTCTTCTTTCACTCGTATTCCATTCTTATACTCTCCTTGACAACCCACAGAACCATTCTTATCATACTCAGAGAAAGGCCCATCCAAAACATCATCCTTCAATGTACATTCCAAGATATGACCATTATAATAATAACAAGCACATTGTCCATTCAACTTATCATTTTGATAAGTCAAAATGCAAACAGGCTTATCTTTATCCATGGACTTCATTTCAGCCTTTCCCTCTTTCTTTCCATCAACACATGCTACAGTAAGGTAATAGAATTCGTCATTCTTCTTATACATATCTCCTTTCTTATCAGAAACAATGTATTCAAATCCATGAAGCGGATGATCTGGATTGAGTCAAGGATCTGAGCTCATAATGCTGAACAATGTATTAATATTAGTATTGAATGATTTCATTACATACTGAACTCCTTATCAAATTATCTCGTATTTCGGGTATTCCAGTAATTGAGTCATATTATTGCAATTCCAGAAATCAGAGAATCATATCCAAGTGCAATTCAATCCAATTTGGCTCTCCAATACTCTTACAGATAAATGGAATGCCACAAACAATTGAATTGTTTTGCTACTTCACAATAAGAGATATAACACAGAATTGTTATTTGTTGATGTGATTTCAATGAGTAGAATTATCATGAGGCATTTACCATTACTATTGATTACCAAGGAATGACGAATATTCTGAAAATGGCCAACACCAGACACTTGGCCAAACCACTTTGATCATCATCCCATTAACATAGTTTGTAATCAGAATCAAGTAGTAATAGTATGGGATCATCATGAACTTGATAAGAATAGTGAATGATTAGGTAATGGGAGATTGATTAATTGATTCCCGTGAATCAGTTAAAGGTAACAGTGAATGGAAATACAGTTATATTCATATCGAATAAGATTAATGAGTGATAATAAGAGAGTCAAAGTAGATAATGTTGAATCAATATCAAAGAAGATGAATGGAGTAGAATGGAGAATGAAGTGGAAAGAGTACTTGAAAGAGAGTGTAT
>NW_014569024.1:0-4207 GCF_000743755.1 Blastocystis sp. subtype 4
CCGTCGAACTCGTATCACTATCTTCAGTGTCAGACATGCTGTTCAAATCTGAGTTTGAAACTTAGCGAAGATTGGATCTTTGGAAATGCCTAAGGTTCCAAAACAACATATCAAGAAGGCATTTGCGAAAGATCATCGGAATCTCAAGTTGACGGATGGCGCTGTTACTGCAGTATCCGAAGGAATTCAAAGAATAACCAATAGATCTACTTGGATTATTTGCTATTTTTGAAGCGTTTAAGTCAACGAGCGGAAGAATTGGCCATAATGAACAGAGAAAAGACTATTGGCTCAGATCATTTTCGTGAGGCTTCCGAAGTAGGTAACAACGCATTTATATTATGTAGTTGGTTTTGAAGGAATTCACAGCTTGAAATAAGATTGTACTATACTTTTGACTACTATGTGTTTTAATGAAACGTTATTTCAACAAACAGTAATGGTAGGTTCATATGTCAAATAGGAGCATATTTACCAGAAAAGTATTGGCTAGCTAAGTCCTGTGGACAAATTGGCTGCTTGAAGTCTTTAGCTTGTTGCTTCAAGCGCTTCAGAACGTCGTAATATAAATCGTTATTGATAATAGTACTGGCTCTTCGGAAAGATTTATTATATTCCAAAGCCCAGTGTGAGCTACAAATTACTTTCACCAACCACACCTTACGGCTTGTGTGGTGCATCAAACCCAAATCCACCATTAACAGAATAGAAATAATATCCTATTGATCATATCAAGTCTAGATTAAAACCCTTATTCCTTAATTCATGGATGTATTGGACCCTATTAAATCCATAGTTTACAAATCGTTTATCATATATAGGCGAACTGTTTGTCCTCCGAATCATAGTATATGGTTCCATTCCGTCATAAGGAATACATTTCCACTTCTCTAACGGTTTTTGTGCTTGATACCAAGACTGAGAGACTGTTTTCTAATCATTACTAGTCAATAGTATCCCTACATAAGTTTGAAGATGTGCATTCATCACTTGACAATCATTTTGTCTCATACACTTTTCCAACTCCTTCTTTGTACCTGGAAGCCTCTGCCGCAATTTACCAAAGCACAGATCCGAAGAACAGTTAGAACGTAACCGTTTTGTATACTGAAAAGCAGATATGACATATGCAATCTTATTGTTTTTCTCTTCTGTGAAGTTGAGACTTCTGAGTTCTTTGTAAAGCTCAACTATATGTTAAGGAACCATATGATGATCACATGATGGAATGAAGTCAATATCTGCAGTTACCATATGTGTAGTTTGAATCGATTCAATTGACAAATCCCGGAGATAGTTGATGGGATACAATCGATCTGCTAACTCAATACAAGAAATCTTGAGAGACCCCTTCAATGGACAGAATACAATGATCTTACTCTCATGTATCTATAGATACAATTATCTTTTGGGGCAACAGCTTGTCGATCATCCACAACATAAAGAATAACTGTAAGTTGAGGATAAACAACCTGATTTAAAAAAAGGTTCACTTGATCGAGTTCCGACCACAGAGAGTACAGAGCAAGAGAAATTGGTCTATTTTTCAGACACTTTATATACAAATACCCTTTCCATCGATCCATGATCAGTTGTAATCGGTCAATTCTGCGAATCCTAGAAATCAAGGAAAAAGAGATTGACTACGATGTATGAATACAATATGTGACATCATAGTTATCCCCACTAATAATCTCCTGGGACTGATAGTCTGAGAAATTACCCGATTTTGAATCCCACAACATCAAATAATGTTGTTGACAATAATCAAGATAATGAGGATTTAAAGGACATTTCACAAACCAATTTGGATGATGCTCCAATTCTAACTGAACACTCACAACACGCACAAAATCTGGAGTAACTGTAAAATTAATAGAATTATACCGACTGATCTCAAAGCCTTCATGTGACACAACAGAATTACAAAGCACTATCTGTAGGTCGGTTGACAGGACATGCTTGCCGAATCACTGTAATTATGCTTGCTGCCGCAATGATAACACTAAATGTGATGGTAACCGTTTTGTACTACCCCATACATAGGGTGATTCTGAGGCATGATAACATCAAAGAATATTATCAATGAACAATAAATGAACGTAAATTAGACACAACCTCCAATTGTAAAAATAGGGTCATTGTTTACTCAACACATTATTGTGTTTTTAAGTCAATTCTGTTGTTACAAATAAAGTTAAGCTACATAGACTATTCTCATTGAAAAACAGAGAATAAAACATGTTGTCGTCGGACAGGCAGCTAGTGTATTGTGTATTGGTCTTCAGACGATTTGTGCATATCACAAAACGATAGGACTAATTTGTTAACTTAACTATTTCTTGTTACTGAGTTTGGGTTCAGTTTATTATTGAATGAGCGTTGCTGATGCAATAGGAATTGATCTGGGTACCAGTAATACTGTATCAGCTATTGTAAAGAACGGACGTGTTGAAGTGATCGCAAATGAACTTGGAGATCGTGTCACTCCCTCTTATGTTGCATTCCCACCTAAGAAGAATCCTCCATTGATTGTGGGAAAACTTGCCAGAAATCGGTTAAAGACCAGACCAGAAGGAGTCATCCATGATTGCAAACGATTGATGGGTGTAAAGTACTCTGATTGTGTGGTACAGCAAATGAAAAAGACGATGACATTTGACATTGTTGATGTCAATGATGAACCAATGATTTCGGTGACTCAGTCGGGTCAGAGCCAATTGCTCTGCCCAGAAAATATCGGAGCCTATATCCTGAGTAATGTTCAGAGCTATTCAAGTCGGTTTGCAGGAAAACAAATAAAGAATGCAGTAGTAACAGTTCCAGCATACTTCAACCAGATTCAGATCCAGAAGACAAAAGATGCTTGTCGTATTGCAGGGCTTAACCCTATTGGTGTGATTACAGAGCCTGTAGCTGCTGTATATGCGTATGCAGAGTGTAGTCTCTTTAATGATGATAATGAACATACTGTCCTTATTTATGATCTTGGAGGTGGCACATTTGATGCAACAATTATGAAGATTAAGGGAAGTGAATATACACAAATTGGAATTGATGGTGATAAGACTCTTGGTGGAAGTACAATTGACGCTATTCTCATGCAATGGATGATTGAGCAATACGAAGCGAGTTGTGGAACCACGTTCGATCGAAAGTATTACGGCAAATTACGGTTTCAGTGTGAAGCTGCAAAGATTGATTTGCGTCAGAGAGACGAATCGGAGATTGAGATCGATGATGACTCCTTAACAATCACTATAGCAAATCTGAATTCCCTGATTCGACCAATTATTGCTCATTCCATTGAGATCTGTGATCGGTTGATCACGAGTTGTAAGATCCAAATTGGGGATATTGACGATATTGTTCTCGTAGGTGGTTCGTCTCGATTGCGACTTGTCCACAGTATGCTAACCGATCATTATCATCGAGTTTTGAAAGAGTCCATTAATCCTGATGAATGTGTTGCTTATGGAGCTGCTAAATATGCTTACTTCTTAAACAGAAATGAGAGTATTCCCGTGGTGATGAAGAACATTATCGTCAGTAGTACCTGTCCTTCGGATATTGGCGTAGACATTAACGGAAGGATGTTTGCGGTGATCCCACGCAATGCTTCTCTCCCATGTCGTTATGGAATGAAGTGTTGTAACGAAAGAGACTATTGCAAAAGAATCAATGTGAACGTATATCAAGGAAATGCTGCTGAGAATATCAACAATGTGAGGTTGAGAACAATCTCGATTAAGAACTTCACGCCTCAACCTCGTGGAAAGAATGTTTTTACCATTTTATTCAATATGGACAAGACAGGAGTTTTGAATATTAGTATTCGTGATGAATCTACGGGAATTGTCTCAAGGTATCGCAATATTCAAGCAAACCTTTCAGAAGAGGAGATTACAGCGAAACGAACCGATCTTGAGAGTCTGGAGCGGGAGACTGAATCATACATGCTGTTGCAGAAACGGATAAACGAGGTTCAAACCAAAATGTACGATAAGTTGTTACATGCAACGAATGAATCGGTTGAAGCAACCCTACGACAACTGATCAATGAAGTAGCAACTGTAGTTGATCCCCAGCAATTGAGTATTATTGAAGCACGTGTAAATTCACTTTGATGTGTTTGTTGACAATCTGATCATTGCGACAATTGTCTTGATTCTGGGAATTGGGTTGACCCCATTCTGAAGGTCCATTT
>NW_014569023.1:0-4200 GCF_000743755.1 Blastocystis sp. subtype 4
TTTTGGATCATTATCAGGCATGTCGGAAGGCGGCAGATAGCAATATTTATACTCTACGCTTCTTGAGTGAGACGATGGAGAAGGAATGATGTCATTTATCGATTTGATGTGTTTGTTGTACCATAGGTAGTAATCACTGTCTTTGATAATCAAAGGATTACTGCTCATACCAATGTAGTTTCTCCAGTTTTGTTCTTGATTTGTTGAATATCGTAGGGATTAGTCGTTGAACAACTTAGAAATAGGCTATGTTTGCTGCTGCTGCAAAGACTGCTGTCAAGGTACGTTTTGGGTAGAGATGCTTGATATGTAGGCTACTCGCTCCTTCGGAACTGCTGCTCCTAGAATTCTCATCACTGGAGCTTGTGGACAGATCGGTACTGAGTTCGTTACTCGTTTGTGTGGTTCTGTGAGTTAATGACTAGTCCTCCGTAAGAAGTACGGTGTTGAGAACGTCATTGCCTCGGATCTGCGTTTCCCTAACAGAGAGTTCCAGACTTCGGGACCTTCTGCTTTCCTCGATGTAACTGACAAGAGCAACATCACTCGTCTGGTTGCTGAGAACGGAATTACCTGGATTATTCACCTTGGTGCTCTTCTGTCTGCGATTGGTGAGAAGATGCCCCAGAAGGCTCTTGAGGTGAATGTTCACGGAAGCGAGAACATCATCGATGTGGCTCGTCAGTACAAGTGCCGTCTGTACATTCCTTCTACTATTGGTGCTTTCGGTCCCTCAACTCCTAAGGAGATGACTCCTGATGAGACTATCATGAGACCCACCACAATGTACGGAGTGTCGAAGGTGCATCTGGAGTTGCTGGGAGAGTATTACCATCGTACTGCTGGACTCGATTTCCGTAGCTGCAGATATCCTGGAATCATCTCCAACAAGGCTCTGCCTGGCGGTGGTACCACAGATTATGCTATTGATATCTTCTATGAGGCTATCAAGCATCACCACTACACTTGCTTCTTGAGCGCCAATACTCCTCTGCCCATGATGTACATGCCCGATTGTCTGCGTGGAACTCTGGAGCTCATCGAGGCTGATCGCAGCAAGCTGACTCAGTGTGTGTACAACATCGCTGCTGTGACCTTCACTCCTGCTCAGATTGCCGAGAACATCAAGAAGTACATGCCTGACTTCACCATCGACTACAAGCCTGATAGCAGACAGGCCATTGCCGACTCTTGGCCTTACTCTCTCGATGATAGCCATGCTCGTAGAGATTGGGGCTGGAAGGAGGAGTACGATATGGATGCTATGACTCGCGATATGTTGACGGAGATTGAGAAGAAGCTGAAGAACGCCAAGAACTAAGAAACGTTTCACGTTAACTTCTTTTTCTATTTGTTGTTTTTATACACCATTTAATGAGTGTCCCTAAGGAATTTAGGGATAAAACTCTTTGGATTGTGAATGATCATTGGTTCTATCTGGTTGCATATCAAATTACTTCATTATGATATAGGGTGAGGGGGCAGCCCATCTAGTACTTCAGTATCGAGGAACAGAGGATTCTCTTCAGGGGCATGTGTTACGAGTTCCTAAGGTTGTTCATGGATATAGTATGGTGATTCATAGACAAACCTAAGTAATTTGTCTCCAGAACAGACGATGTTGGATAGGCGAATGATTCAAATGTTGGGATCTGGATCTGTGTATGTTCCGAAATGTTATCAAATAGAAATGTCGTAAAAATGGATTCTGATGATCTGTAGTGAGAATCCAGAAGAGCTATTGAAGATTCAGACTCTCAGAAAGGTTTAAATTATTCCAGTTAACCTAATGGTATAGTCAAAATCCTGGAATCATTTAGATACTGCTCTCACTCGGTTCAAGTCATTCCTTATGGAAGATGCATCGTATATTCCTTCTTTATTGGACTCAATAACCTATTCGTTTGAACTAAAACCCAAGTGGGGAGACTTACCGAAGTAGGATATGGTGAGATCGAAATCACATAGAAACCCCCTGAGTAAAGCCGAAAAGGTGATGTGTCGTCATTGCATTCAACAATATCAGAAGTTACGAATGGGCAAGGTAAAGGAAATCTCTCAGTTTTGCCCCATTCAATTGTTTGGAGATTCTAAAAGCCAACTCACAGCATTGATGGCTCTGTTCCAGACACCTCAGAACAATTTCGTATTTCGAGTGAATGGAGAACATGTAATGGATTAACCACTCTTGGTGACTAGAGGAATATAAACGAAATGAGAGAACTTCCATTTCCGTGGGATAAAGCAGTGATCTTGGAGGAACTAACGGATTTGTGTGATGCAGAAATGGCTGCTGAGTTTATGCATTCAACACTATCACACACAGAACAGTCGATCCTTCTCTTGGTGTTACAGGCATTACAACATAGTCATATCTTGGATTTGCTGAAGCACATTCAAGTGAAAGAAGATTAGGATTATAATGAATAGAATGTGAGTGATATGAACGATAGAATGGCAATGGATGCATACAACTCCCTTAAGAATAATCCATCATCCGTTAGGATTCGTGAAGCATTGAATGAATATGTTATAAGTCGTGGTGCTCGTGACTGCTCACTCCTGATCACTGCCAGAGAAGTACCCAAAGGGACAGCAGCTTGTTTACCATCCTGTTTTACTGTCGAATGGATATCCTTTTGAGTGATTATCAGTAGGTCTTAACACTACGGTGAGATATGCTTTATGATTCGCATAGGAATTGTGGATTATGAAGCAAAACAAATTGATAAGATCCCGCTGTGGTATGAACAGCAAACTGAAATCCTGAAATGCTTTGAAGAAGATCATGGAATGATCAAGAAGTGTATTTCAATTGTTTCATACAAACAGAATCATAACAATAAGGAAGATATAATAACAGATTCACTATGTGATAAACTACTGAGATTCTTCACATCAGTCACACATTTCTTCCACAAAAAGGATTCACCTGACATACAGCGAAATGCCTTCAATATTTCACAAATACGAAAAACTGCTGCATCTGAAAGTGGTGAATATACCTCAATCAGAGAGAATTCCCCTTCTACATCCTTGGCTCCTAATAATCTACAATGAAATCATACTTTCAAATATACATTCGATAAAGTGACAGAAATGTATCTTGGTATTTGATCATGAATGGTAAATACCGAAATTGAAGTGAAAGAGTTGCTATGATATAGGTAGTATAATTATCGGTCATTCCCTTGATTGGTGATGGAACTAGAAATCAACTGATCCAACTAGAATGACCCTCGATTCGATTTGTATTCAGAATTCTCTGATACTGTTCCAAATTGTCACTAGTGAGATTATGAGGTTGTCCATTGGATGTAACTTCATGATATATCTACACGTCAGACACTTTCCAGAAAACAACAGATGAAAACAAAATGGAAGGTTCTTGACTCTTCTTGATAGTCACAAGAGATTCAATATAAACGATCTTCTGTAAACAAATCTCCAGAGCTAGAGATGAATATTCCAGCATCACAGATACATAATAGAGTGTGAGATTGAGAGTAAGAACGCATATAAGAATATAGTACATACGACGACAGTGATACAACAAAACTCATGATATCATTGCTTCGGCTTCCAAGACAATAGTAAAGAGAAGAGCACACAGCCTGTAATTCCTATGACTCAATCCAAGAAAATGAACCAACGACACTATCTTCCTTAGAATTCATTATTGTGTTAATCATATATGTCCTTAAAGATTCGTTCTTCGATATATCAACGATATCAGAATCCGAGAAGCGATTCAGATTGGACAAGAAGGACTTTCCATCATTTTCCACTTCTTGGATTTTTGTTTGCACTGGAACACTAAATTCTTCCTTGATACTCTCAATAGAACGTGCCATTTGATAGAATCTGAGATATAGGGATTGAAGGTATGATTATTCATTATCACTGGTCATTATCTTATTCAACGATCTGCTTAAATACACACTATTCAGGGAAACAGTTACAATAGAAAAGTTATCCAACCTATTTAAAGTCGATCTGAGTATCTTTAGCCGAATCGAATCCATTGAAATCTACAAATGACAACCCCAGAAGAAGAATATGAAGAGAGAATCCGTCGCAATAGCATTGAGTGCATGATGGCACGCGATCGTGTAGCGATTGTGGGAAGTGGAAACTGGTACAATTCATGTAATTGGGATCACGAATAGGGCGTCTGCCTTGTCAATTATTCTTGGAAAG
>NW_014569022.1:0-4185 GCF_000743755.1 Blastocystis sp. subtype 4
GAACATGCAGGAGTTTACACAACTCTAATCACAAAGCAGTTGTCAAGAATTGTCCTTAATAACTGATCTCTTTGATTATCATATCAATGGAATCACTGAACATGCATGAAACCATTCATTCATAAAACCTCAAACTCAAGAACGAAATGGTATTGGATGGGAGAAATTGGATAATGGATGTAGGCTGCTCGCCCTGTTGTTTCTGTTTATTCCGTTGAGAACGCCGATGCTGTAAGCAGCACCGTTGCCCTTCCTGCTGTGTTCACTGCTCCTATCCGTACGGATATTGTTCAGTTCGTTCACACCAAGTGAGTTTTGTGTGTGTTTGTGTAACTGTGTAGTATGGCTAAGAACGATCGTCAGCCCTACGCTGTATTCAAGCGTGCTGGTCATCAGCACTCTGCTATCTCGTGGGGAACTGGAAGAGCTGTGGCTCGTGTTCCTCGTGTGTCTGGAGGTGGTACTGCTCGTTCTGGTCAGGGAGCCTTCGCTAACATGTGTCGCAAGGGTCGTATGTTCGCTCCTACGAAGATCTGGAGAAAGTGGCACCGTAGAATCAATACCAACCAGAAGAGATATGCTGTGATGTCTGCTCTGGCTGCTACTGCGGTTCCTGCTCTGGTGATGGCTCGTGGTCATCGTATTGATGAGGTGCGTGAGATTCCTTTCGTTGTGAGCGACGAGATTTGCAATATGAAGAAGACGAAGGAGGCTATTGCTTTCATGAAGAAGGCTGGTTGCTATGAGGATGTGGAGAAGGTGGCTGAGAGCAAGAAGATTCGTTGTGGAAAGGGAAAGATGCGAAATCGCCGTTACACAACTCGTCTGGGACCTATGATTGTGTATGCTGATGGTGAGGAGACGATTACCTTTGGTTTCCGTAACCTCCCTGGTGTTGAGCTGTGCAATGTGAATCGTCTGAATCTGCTCCGTCTGGCTCCTGGTGGTCATGTGGGTCGTTTCATGATCTGGACGAAGGCTGCTTTTGAGAAGGTGGATTCTCTGTACACTCTTCCTCACAATGTCCTCTCCAGTGCTGATATCAACCGTGTGATCAACTCGGCTGAAATCCAGGCTGTTGTGCGTCCTGCTAAGAAGATTGTGGCTTCCAAGAAGGCCAATCCTCTGCGCAACAAGGCTGTTATGGATGAGTTGAATCCTTATGCTGCGATTGCTCGTGCTGCTGAGCAGAAGGCTATTGCTGAGAACATCAAGAACAAGGCTGCCAATCAGGAGAAGAAGCGTGCTCTGAAGGCCAAGTTCGCTGAGCAGAAGGCTGCTTACTATGAGAGCATGATGCAATAAGCTGAACAATTGAGTGAGGTTCATTCTGTTTGTAAGGATCAACAAACACATAGCTAAGATTCATATCACTACAAACTACGATCCCCAGAAATCCCAGGAAAACACAAATAGAAACACGTTAATGTTTACACACTTTCAGAATATGTGTATTATTCTTTGTTCGTTTCACCAACCGTTGCATATAGTAGTAATTCGTCATATAATTTCCAGATTGAGTATTAGTAACATGTGATTTCTGAAATCGAGATCTAGACCTCAAATAAATATTTCTTTCCTACGGCAAGTGAGGTAAATCAAATGCAAACACCTTTCCTGCCAAAATAAATCGATATTCTTCTCTTCGTAATGTTTCCACATATGAAATCTTGTTAAAACCATAATTGATGAAAGCTTCATTAAAAAGGGCAATAGAATCATTTCGAGCCACTAAGAGATATCTATGTCTTAGAAATCATGAGAATACTACGGTTCCTGTAAGTCATTTTTCCAACATGCATAATCATAGTAATCCAAATAATTTCCTCTTCTTTTATCATCAATCCATTTCTGAGGAACATAGAGCTTATATTTAAGAGATATATCAATCCATACATGTGTAAACAACCCTTTCTTCATTGGTGAGCATTTCGATATCTTCACACATTCTAGCAAATCGCTCATTGAGAAGGGAATTCGATTCAACACAGATGCTACTTGCTCCTGGAGTGTTCCATTAGTGATTGTCCATCCCGTATGGAAAAATGCAGGAATGATCACAGCAGTTCGAGTTGACTGTTTGATCTCTTCAGGAAGAGTAAGGAGTGTCTGATAGGAACCCTCTAGGATTAGATAAGGAGATCCACTACTTACGACTCATCCACATGTCCATATCCAGAACAATGAAGTGACTGGTTCGAACATTTCGAATTCCAATATTCCGGAGAATATTAATTGGATAGTTATCATAAAAGAATGCTCCTTTTTCGGCAACATATGTCAGAATTCGAATCCGTGGATTGCAGAGAATGGAGTGCGACGAATCTCTTAGAAATTCATCCAAATTGGATTGCTGTTCTTCTAATAGATGGATTACAAACACAATAGGACTACATGATAAACACGACAATTCACTTACCCATCCCAACGACTGGCAAAAATAGGAAGGATAAAGAGGCGATTGAAGCTTCCAACCGTTACAACAGTGATATCAAAGGTTGATGTGTTGGGAGTTTCAGCTACAAGTTAGAGTACATAGAATTGGGTACAAAAAGATTTGCTGATTATGTGATGAGTTTCACATGTATCATACAGATACAACGACATACCTCGTTCTCGTGGAGGGATTTTTTCTTTTTTGGATGGTGCCTTTGTTATTTCTTGCACTTGCATAATAGAATCCTACAGTTTAGAATCCTATAGAAATAACAACAGCAGGAATGGAACGTCCTGACATCTTTTCTATTAATTCCTCAAGAGAAATATGTCTGTGCTTACCCCCTTCAAATTCACTTCGATGTTTTGGAGTAGAAGCTACATATTACAAACTACAATCAAGCAAACTTGAAAACGACTGTAATGCAACTTGTCTATTCTTAGAACTCTCATCAACTATGTCACGAATACTAAAATGACAATCCTTTTCAGGACTCTATAATTGACTCGATTCTTCAGTGTCCAACGACGAAATTCCCTTTCATAAATACACCAACAGGATAAATAATGACTCTATTATCAAACAACGTAAACAAAGCTACATCACAAGTATATACAAAAGGGGAATCAATACATTCATTCTAAATGTAAATAATTCCCTTGTAAAGCTGAATAGATGCCTTTCGATTGCCGAATATGTGGTGAAAGAAATCTCTTCGATTTTTGTAACACGATAGAATGACATAGAAAACACTATAAATAGAAAAAGAAAAATACAGATATCATCACTGAAGAATTGAAACAGGACCAGAACGGATATTCGCATCAAAGGGATCACAAAGATTACTTATGGAAAGATCAGTGAGTGTCAAATCCAAATCCAGCTCAAAAGTTAATAACTCATTTTTTGGCGATGGATTCGATATAGATTCAGAACTCACTTTATTTTGTAGATCTATTTGTCATAAGTTCACTACCAAGGGAACTATCATTATGTTGGTATTGGATCACCCATCGACACACATGAGAAGGGATTGGCACCTCTCTTGATATCTGATAAAGTGTACCCTGTGGGTTGAGTCCAATTATCGTCCATACGATTTCATCCTCTAATTCTACAAACAGATTGACGTCCCACTCATCAAGAACAAGGTCTTTTATAATATTTCTAGAATTTACCAGTGACGACCAATACAAACAATTGTTTAAAACAGAGAATCGCCTGGTGGACGACATCATTAACAGTAACCATTTGTCTATTGACAGCAAACACATAATCTGTTTCAGTTCCATTCAATGAAACAAAGGTTACTCGATAACACTCCATGAAGAGAGAATTATGATAGTGGTTGATCTCATATTGCAAAAGAACTATGTATATCGCTTCAAGACTCCATCAGAAGGGTTTAAGTCAATAATGATGGTAACATGGTTTCTGTCACTTCTATCACAATGATGGTTCAGAAAGCCACTCAGGTCATGTATGGACCTATCCAAAACGAAAGCAACCATTCCTCTCCTTCTCTTCCTTCAAAACTGTTTCTATTCATTGAATTCAATCATTATCTATGGGAAGAAGCACTTTGAAACAGTAACACCAAAGAAATCATCCAGAGAAAAAAGTACCAACCAAGGGACCACAATTGAACCAGGGAGAAATGCCCAGATTTCCGTATTACCTTCTCTTATTTAACCACCCATTTTGGTAGTTCTGTCCCATTTCAACCCACGGGGATTCCAGGAACTTTC